>NC_135346.1:26662208-26963086 GCF_023851605.1 Tamandua tetradactyla
CAAAATATATAGAACAAAAGTAAGCTAAAAAGCAAATAATAAGAGACAAAGAAAGGATACTATATACTAATAAAAGGAACAATTAAACAAGAAGACATAACAATCATAAATATTTGCGCACTGAACCAGAATGCCCCAAAATACGTGAGGAATACACTGCAAACACTGAAAAGGGAAATAGACACATATACCATAATACTTGGAGACTTCAATTCACCACTCTCATCAATGGACAGAACATCTAGACAGAGGATCAATAAAGAAATAGAGAATCTGAATATTACTATAAATGAGCTAGACTTAACAGACATTTATAGGACATTACATCCCACATCAGCAGGATACACCTTTTTCTCAAGTGCTAATGGATCATTCTCAAAGAGAGACCATATGCTGGGTCACAAAGCAAGTCTTAACAAATTTAAAAAGATTGAAATCATACACAACACTTTCTCGGATCATAAAGGAATGAAGTTGGAAATCAATAATAGGCGGAGTGCCAGAAAATTCACAAATACGTGGAGGCTCAACAACACACTCTTAAACAACGACTGGGTCAAAGAAGAAATTGCTAGAGAAATTAGCAAATACCTCAAGGCGAATGAAAATGAAAACACAACATTTCAAAACTTATGGGACGCAGCAAAGGCAGTGCTAAGAGGGAAATTTATTGCCCTAAATGCCTACATCAGAAAAGAAGAAAAGGCAAAAATGCAGGAATTAACTGTCCACTTGGAAGAACTGCAGAAAGAACAGCAAACTAATCCCAAAGCAAGCAAAAGGAAAGAAATAACAAAGATTAGAGCAGAAATAAATGAAATTGAAAACATGAAAACAATAGAGAAAATCAATAAGGCCAGAAGTTGGTTCTATGAGAAAATCAATAAGATTGATGGGCCCTTAGCAAGATTGACAAAAAGAAGAAGAGAGAGGATGCAAATAAATAAGATCAGAAATGGAAGAGGAGACATAACTACTGACCTCACAGAAATAAAGGAGGTAATAACAGGATACTATGAACAACTTTACGCTAATAAATACAACAATTTAGATGAAATGGACGGGTTCCTGGAAAGACATGAACAACCAACTTTGACTCAAGAAGAAACAGATGACCTCAACAAACCAATCACAAGTAAAGAAATAGAATTAGTCATCCAAAAGCTTCCTAAAAAGAAAAGTCCAGGACCAGACGGCTTCACATCTGAATTCTATCAAACATTCCAGAAAGAATTAGTACCAACTCTCCTCAAACTCTTCAAAAAAATCGAAGCGGAGGGAAAACTACCTAATTCATTCTATGAAGCCAACATCACCCTCATACCAAAACCAGGCAAAGATATTACAAAAAAAGAAAACTACAGGCCAATCTCTCTAATGAATATAGATGCAAAAATCCTCAATAAAATAGCAAATCGTATCCAACAACACATTAAAAGAATTATACATCATGACCAAGTAGGATTCATCCCAGGTATGCAAGGATGGTTCAACATAAGAAAATCAATTCATGTAATACACCATATCAACAAATCAAAGCAGAAAAATCACATGATCATCTCAATTGATGCAGAGAAGGCATTTGACAAGATTCAACATCCTTTCCTGTTGAAAACACTTCAAAGGATAGGAATACAAGGGAACCTCCTTAAAATGATAGAGGGAATATATGAAAAACCCACAGCTAATATCATCCTCAATGGGGAAAAATTGAAAACTTTCCCCCTAAGATCAGGAACAAGACAAGGATGTCCACTATCACCACTATTATTCAACATTGTGTTGGAGGTTCTAGCCAGAGCAATTAGACAAGAAAAAGAAATACAAGGCATCAAAATTGGAAAGGAAGAAGTAAAACTATCACTGTTTGCAGACGATATGATACTATACGTCGAAAACCCGAAAAATCCACAACAAAACTACTAGAGCTAATAAATGAGTACAGCAAAGTAGCAGGTTACAAGATTAACATTCAAAAATCTGTAGCATTTCTATACACTAGCAATGAACAAGCAGAGGGGGAAATCAAGAAACGAATCCCATTTACAATTGCAACTAAAAGAATAAAATACCTAGGAATAAATTTAACTAAAGAGACAAAAAACCTATATAAAGAAAACTACAAAAAACTGCTACAAGAAATCACAGAAGACCTAAATACATGGAAGGGAATACCGTGTTCATGGATTGGAAGACTAAATATAGTTAAGATGTCACTCCTACCTAAATTGATTTACAGATTCAATGCAATACCAATCAAAATCCCAACAACTTATTTTTCAGAAATAGAAAAACCAATAAGCAAATTTATCTGGAAGGGCAGGGTGCCCCGAATTGCTATAAACATCTTGAGGAAAAAAAACGAAGCTGGAGGTCTTGCACTGCCTGACTTTAAGGCATATTATGAAGCCACAGTGGTCAAAACAGCATGGTATTGGCATAAAGATAGATATATCGAACAATGGAATCGAATAGAGTGCTCAGATATAGACCCTCTCATCTATGGACATTTGATCTTTGATAAGGCAGTCAAGCCAACTCACCTGGGACAGAACAGTCTCTTCAATAAATGGTGCCTAGAGAACTGGATATCCATATGCAAAAGAATGAAAGAAGACCCATATCTCACACCCTACACAAAAGTTAACTCAAAATGGATCAAAGATCTAAACATTAGGTCTAAGACCATAAAACAGTTAGAGGTAAATGTAGGGAGATATCTTATGAATCTTACAATTGGAGGCAGTTTTATGGACCTTAAACCTAAAGCAAGAGCACTGAAGAAGGAAATAAATAAATGGGAACTCCTCAAAATTAAACACTTTTGTGCATCAAAGAACTTCATCAAGAATGTAGAAAGACAGCCTACACAATGGGAGACAATATTTGGAAATGACATATCAGATAAAGGTCTAGTATCCAGAATTTATAAAGAGATTGTTCAACTCAACAACAAAAAGACAGCCAACCCAATTACAAAATGGGAAAAAGACTTGAATAGACATCTACCAGAAGAGGAAATACAAATGGCCAAAAGGCACATGAAGAGATGCTCAATGTCCCTGGCCATTAGAGAAATGCAAATCAAAACCACAATGAGATATCATCTCACACCCACCAGAATGGCCATTATCAACAAAACAGAAAATGACAAGTGCTGGAGAGGATGCGGTGAAAGAGGCACACTTATCCACTGTTGGTGGGAATGTCAAAGGGTGCAACCACTGTGGAAGGCAGTTTGGCGGTTCCTCAAAAAGCTGAATATAGAATTGCCATACGACCCAGCAATACCATTGCTGGGAATCTACTCAAAGGAATTAAGGGCAAAAACTCAAAGGGACATTTGCACACCAATGTTTATAGCAGCGTTATTTACAATTGCAAAGAGATGGAAACAGCCAAAATGTCCATCAACAGACGAGTGGCTAAACAAACTGTGGTATATACATACGATGGAATATTATGCAGCTTTAAGACAGGATAAAATTATGAAGCATGTAATAACATGGATGGACCTAGAGAACATTATGCTGAGTGAGTCTAGCCAAAAACTAAAAGACAAATACTGTATGGTCCCAATGATGTAAACTGACATTCGAGAATAAACTCGGAATATGTCATGGCAACAGAGTCCAGCAGGAGTTAGAAACAGGGTAAGATAATGGGTAATTGGAGCTGATGGGATACAGACTGTGCAACAGGACTAGATACAAAAACTCAAAAATGGACAGCACAATAATACCTAATTATAAAGTAATCATGTTAAAACACTGAATGAAGCTGCATCCGAGCTATAGGTTTTTGTTTTGTTTTGTTTTTATTATTATTACTTTTATTTTTTTCTCTATATTAACATTCTATATCTTTTTCGGTTGTGTTGCTAGTTCTTCTAAACCGATGCAAATGTACTAAGAAACGATGATCATGCATGTATGTGATGATGTTAAGAATTACTGATTGCATATGTAGAATGGTATGATTTCTAAATGTTGGGTTAATTTCTTTTTTTCCATTAATTAAAAAAAAAAAAAAAAGTAAGGCAAAAAAACAAAAAGAAGTTGGGCTTTTTTTTTAAGTTATCAAAGAACTCTCCACAATAGCACCTTGGCCCCAAAGGAGTAACTAGAGGAATTTTCTAACTTCTCAAGAAGTTCTATAAATTGTTCCATAAAATAATTCATTTGATAAGTCAGTCTTGGTCTTAATAGTTCATATATGAGAAATCTGAATAAAATTCCATGGAATAAAATATGCATTTTCAGGAAAAAAAAAAAAAAGCAAATAATATAACTATTCTGCTGCTTAGCTGGAAATATTAAATGGAATCTTTAGTAAGATCATAAAAGTCAATGCTCCCATTATGCCGAGTTTTATTTGTCATAAACACTAAACGGCCCAGAGAAACGAAGACACTGCAAGAGAAAGAGGGAAGCAAAGGATACAAAAGAGCAAAAGGAAAAAATCATAAAAAGAGAAAGGATAATGGGAAAAGGTAGGCAATGAATTATGAAGAAGAAATTATCTCATTTTAGCTTTAAATAATGAAGGACAGCAAACTCACCGCTTCCCAAATTTAATTTTGTTTCTTTCTCTTAATGTTAAAAACTGCCACCTGACAAATGAATCATAGTAAGGATTAACATCGGTGGTGATAAAAGAACGGCGCCAGTCTACCTACAGAAAAAGAAAGCAAAAGACAATTTTTAAAAAATACACAGTGTGTATAAATAAGATTTCCTTTTAATCAATTATTCCATTCACTCTTCTAGTTTTCATTTTCCAATTTAGAAATGTATCAACTATTAAAATAAAAACTAAATATTTCCAGTTCCACTTATTAAATATATACTGTAATTATTAATTTATGTCAATAAATGTTTCTTTAAACACATATATTTATGTATTAACAAGCATGTAAGGAGTTGCAATTTAAAAATTACACCTTTTTTTATTCCTAAATGTTCAAGTTAAATTTTGTTTTCTTACTTTTCTTTTAATAGAATTCCTTTCTTCTAATTGCTAGTATATTAATATGTATATCCATACAACAAATATTAAAGTATATTATTGTTTACACCGAGGCCTACTAGGCTCTAATTCTACAACAACATTACCCATTTGCTAGTAAAATACAAGTGAATATGTTATTCTAGATTAAGAATTAGTCCAAATACCAAATAATCACACAAATATAAATGTTTTCTTTATATTTTACATTATGAGGATGATGGGGCATACCTTCAAACCCATTCTCTTCAGATCTTGAATAGCTAGTGGTGGAAAATAATCAAGCCAATGTTCTGCCTCAGAAAATTTTACTATTTCTTCATCAGACAGACCAAGGGATTTCATAATACTCCACTGATATTTAGAAGATCCAGCTTTAGCAGTAGCTTTACTCTGAAAACAACCAGCAAAAACAAAATGCCATCACAAAACAACCAACTATTTCTTTCAAAACATCTCATTAAAGGTACCTATATTCAGCCCTCCAGGAAGATAGGCAACTAGAGTAGCTCGAGATTAGCCCTGCTCCATGGAAAAGTTAGAGAAGGGACAGGAGGGCAACTGAGGCAGCAACTCAGGCGCTCAGCTGACCTGGGAGAGCCTTCTGCACCACATGCAGCAGCCCTGTTTGCAGAGGCCGAGGAACTGAGAGGCAGAAAGCTTGGGCTCTGGCATGGATGCACAGAGCCCGGGGAGTACATGGACAGGAACATGGTACTAGGAAGTAAGCCAGGCCACATACCTTGGCCGTGTTACCCTCACCAGTGCAGCGCTGTGAACGGTGACTCAGCCCACACCCCTTGCACCTGAACCCTGTCACCCACTTCCAATCCCTGTTCTCCAGGCGCCCCCACCCCACCAGCCCCCAGTTCATGTACCTGCCCCCCACCCCCATACCAAGTGCAGCCGAACACACCTCTCCTGCACCCCTCCTGAGCACTACCTCCCCCTCCCTGTTCTCTGCAGGCTGTTGCCAGCGCATAAAGGTTGCAGGCACTAACCTCCATTCCTAGGCTATCCCCACCCCCCAGTCACACAGCCTCATCCCACCCTCCCTGAGCTTAGCACATCCTTTCATGGCACTCCCAGGCAAATGCATGTCATGGACCCCCAATAATGTCATTCAGCTCTGGAAACTGCACTTTATAGCAGTCCTAGAACACAGCCCTCACCTTCACTTCCCAGCCCTGAGAAAGTGCTACTTGTGCAGCCGGGTCACCTCTGTCTCTAATTCACGAAGGTGCAACACCGACCTACTGCCACAGCTAAACGCACGTGTACAAAGGGCCCCGGCCTTAGAACAGTGCACACCAGGGTTACCCCACCCGACCTGTGCACCCACACAGCTACATCCTCCCTGGCCACTGGGTGCCCACGTTCACAAGCATCAGTGCAATATCCCCAACCTACACCCATGCCTACCCTGAAGCAAATCACCATACTGAATGCTCTACCAGGTACCCTGCGCCCTGCTATACAACTATCCCGCACACACAAGAACTTAAGACTACTGAAAGAAATCAATTCCCAAAGTAAATCATATTTACATGTCACAAAGACAGCAGAAGATCACTGCGCATATCACAATGCAGACAGATGCAGCCCTGCCTAATGACCAAATTAAAACACCAGACGAGACACAGACTTTGGCACAACTAATCAAAGATGTTCATACACCTCTACTTAATAAAATAAGTGGGACAGCAAATGACAAAAAGGAGATCAAGAAGACAGTAGAAGAGCACAAAGAGGAATTTGAAAAAATAAATAGAAAAATAGCAGAAATCACAGAAGTTAAAGATTATTCACCAAATAAAAAATATACTAGAGGCAGAAACACCAGATTGAAGACAGAAGAAAGAATAAGTGATACAGAGGACAGAATAATTGACATCAAAGACTCAAAACACCAAATGGCAAAAAAGATGGAAAAAACTAAATGGGAACCCAGGGAAATGACAGACAAAACAAAGCAATAAAATGCAGATATAAGAATCATTGGCATCCCAGAAGGAGAAGAGAGGACTAAAGGGCTAGGAAGAGTAGTTAAGGATATAATGGGGGAAAACTTTCCAACCTTCATAAAGGACATAAATATACAAGTCAAAGATGCCAAAAAAACGCCAAACAATAAATTCAAATAGGTGTTTCCCAAGGCATATACTAATCAGTCTGTCAAATGTTGAAGGGAGCAGAAAATCCTGAAAGCAGAAAGAGAAAAACAATCTACTACATAAAAGGGAAATCAAATAAGACTGAATTCAGACTACTCAACTAGCACCCTGCAGGTGAGAAGGCAGTGGTATGATATATTCAAGATACGGAAAAAAAAGATTTACACCCAAGAAATATGTAACTGGCCAAACTGGCCTTCAAAATTGAGGGAGAGATTAAAGTTTTCACAGACAAAGAAGTCCTGGAAGAATTTGTCAACAAGAGACCAGCCCTACAAGAAATACTAAAAGGAGTTCTGGCGACTGAAATTAAAAAAAAAGACAGTAGAGGGAGGTCTGGAGGAGGGTAGAGAAATAAAGAGTACCATTAAGGGTAATTTAAAGAATACAGAGAAAGAGCGAAAAGAATATATAGATCTGACAAGTAAAAAAGATAAGACGGTGGAATCAAGAAATGCCTTTTCAGTAATAACTGAATATTAATGGACTAAACTTACCAATTAAAAGATACAGATTGGCAGAATGGATTAAGAAACATAATCCAGCTAAATGGTGCTTACAAGAGACTCATCTTAGACACAAGGATACAAATAGATTAAAAATAAAAGGATGGAAAAAGATTTCCCAAGCAAGTTGTAACCAAAAGAAAGCAGGAGTATCTATACTAAAGGGGACAAAATAGACTTTAAATGTAAAGACATCATAAGAGACAATGAAGGACACTATATACTAATTAAAGGGTCAAGTCTCAAGAAGATATAACAATCATAAATGTTTATGCTCCCAATCAAGGAGCTCCGAAGTACATGAGACAGATACTGGCAAAACTGAAAGGAGTGATAGATATTTCAACAATAAGAGTAGGAAACATCAATATATCACTCTAGTCTAAAGATAGAATAACAAGACAGAAGATCAACAAGGAAATAGAGAAGTTAAATACTTGATAAATGAATTAACCTAAAAAACATATATAGGTCATTGCACCCCAAAGCACAAGGTTATACTTTCTTCTCTAGTGCTTATGGAACATTCTCCAGGATAGATGATATGCTGGGACACAAAACAGGTCTTTCTAAATATAAAAGTAATGAAATTATTCACAGCACTTTCTCTGATCATAATGGGATGAAGCTATATCTCAATAACCATCAAAGAATGAAAACATTCACAACTATATGGAAATTAAATAACATACTCTTAAACAACAGTGGGTCAAAGAAGAAATTGCTGGAGAAATCAGTAGCTATCTGGAGATGAATGAAAATGAGAATACAACCTATCAGAACTTATGGGATGTGGCAAAGGCTATACTGATAGGGAAATTTATTTCCCTAAATGCTTGTATTAAAAAACAGGAAAGAGCAAAAATCAAGGACTTAACAGCACAACTGGAGGAACTTGAGAAAGAACAGCAAACTAATCCTAACACAAATAGAAGAGAAATAACAAAGATTAAAACAGAGATAAATGAATGGGAGAACAGAAGAACAGAATCAATAAAAACAAAAGTTGGGTCATTGAGAAAATCAATAAAATTCATGGGCCACTAGCAAGACTGACAAAAAAAAAAAAAGATGCAAATAAACAAAATCAGAATTGAGAAGGGATGCATTACCACAGACCCTGAAGAAATAAAAGAAATCATAAGAGGATACTATGAGCAACTCTATGCCAACAAACTATACACCTTACATGAAATGGGGACAAAGTCCTGGAGACACACAAACAAGCTACACTGACTCACGAAAAATAGATCTCAACAAACCAATCACAAGTAAAGAGATTCAATCAGTCATCAGAAATCTTCCTACAAAAAAAGCCCAGGGCCAGATGGCTTCATGGTGGAATTTTATCAAACATTCCAGAAAGAACTAACACCAATCCTACTCAACTTTTCCAAAAAATTGAGAAAAAAGGAACTCTACCTACCTCATGTTATGAAGCTAATATTATTTTAACACCTAAACTGGATAAAGATGCTATAAGAAAGGAAAACTACAAGCCAATCTCCCTAATGAACAGGTGCAAAAATTCTCAATAAAATATTAGCAAATCGAACCCAACAACACATTAAAAGAATTATACAGCATGACTAAGTGGGGTTTATACCAGGAATGCAGGATGGTTCAACTCAAGAAAATCAATTAACATAATACAGCATACTAACAGATCAAAAGGGAAAAATCATATAATCATCTCAATTGATGCTGAAAAAGCATTTGACAAAATTCAGCATCCTTTTCTGATAAAAGCACTCTAAAAGTTAGGAATCAAAGGTTACTATCTCAATATGATAAAGGGAATAATGAAAAACCAATAGCCAGCATCGTACTCAATGGAGAGTGGCTGAAAGTGTTCAACAAGACAAGGATGCCCACCGTCACCACTATTATTCAACATTGTCCTAGAAGTTCTAGCTATAGCAATCAGGCAGGACAAAGAAATAAAAGTCATACTAATTGCAAAGGAAGAAGTATAACTGTCATTATTTGCACATGATAATGATACTATACTTGGAAGATCCTGAGAAATCTACAGCAAAGCTACTTGAGCTAATAAATAAATTCAGCAAGGTGGTGGGATATAAAATTAATGGGCAAAAATCTGAAGCATTTCTATACGCAAGCAATGCCCTAGCTGAGGAGTCAGTTAAGGAAAAAAATCAATTCAAAATAGCAACTAAAAGAATCAAGTGCTTAGGAATGAACTTAACTAGGGAAGTAAAGGACTTGTACACAGAAAACTACATAACATTGCTAAAAGAAATCAGAGATCTAAGTAGGTGGAAAGACACTCCCTGTTCATGGATAGAATGGCTAAATACAGTTAAGATGTCAGTTCTCCCCAAATTGATCTACAGATTCAACGCAGTATAAATCAAAATTTCAACAACCTACTTTGAAGATTTAGAAAAGTTAACTACCAAATTCATCTGGAAGGAAAAGAGACCCCAAATAGCTAAAAGCATCCTAAAAAAGAAGAATGAAGTGGGAAGATTAATACTCCCTGACTTTAAAACCTATTATTAAACCACAGTGGTCAAAACAGCATGGTACTGGCACAAAGACAGAAGTATTGACCAATGGAATCGAATCAAGAGTGAAGAAACAGACCATCAAATCTATGGTCAACTGATTTTTGACAAGGCCCCCAAATCCTCTGAACTGGGGCAAAATAGTCTTGTCAATAATTGCGCATGAAAGAACTGGATATCAATAGTCAAGGCAATGAAAGAAGACCCCTAGTTTACACACTACACATAAATTAACTCAAAGTGGATCAAACACCTAAATATAAGAACTAGCACCATAAAACTTCTAGAAGAAAATGTAGGGAAATATCTTCAAGACCTAGTAACAGGAGGTAGCTTCCTAAACTTTACACCCAAAGCACAAGAAACAAAAGAAAAAACAGATAATGGGAACTCCTCAAAATCAAATGCTTCTGCACCTCAAAAGACTGTCAAAAAGGTGAAGAGGGAGCCAACTCACTGGGAGAAAATATTTGGAAATCACATATCAGACAAAGGTTTGATCTCCTGTATAATAAAAATAAATCACACAACTCAACAACAAAAGAACAAACATCCAGTTACAAAATGGGCTAAAGATATGAACAGGCATTTTTCTGAAGAGCAAATACAGATGGCTCAAAAGCACATGAAGAGATGCTCATCTTCACTGGCTATAAGGGAAATGCACATCAAGACTACAATGAGATACCACCTCACCTATAAGAATGGCTACTATTAAACAATCAGGAAACCACAAATGTTGGAGGATGTGGAGAAACTGGGACACTTATGCACTGCTGGTGAGAATGTATAATGGTGCAGCCACTACGGAAAACTATGTGGCAGTTCCTCAGGAAACTAAATATCGAGTTGCCCTATGACCCAGCAATAGCACTACTTGGTATATACCCAGAAGAGCTGAAAACAATGACACAAACAGACATTTGCACACCATTGTTCACAGCAGCATTATTCATAATCGCCAAAAGATGGAAACAAACCAAATGCCCATCAACAGATGAGTGGGTCAACAAAATGTGGTATATACATATGATGGAATATTATGCAGCAGTAAGACAAAATGATGTCCTGTAGCACATGACAAGGTGGATGAGCCTTGAGGACATAAGCTGAGTGAAATTAGCCAAACACAAAAGGAAAGATACTGCATGATTCCACTTTTATGAACAGCATAAAAGTATAATCAGAGGCTTATAATACTGAATATAGGGGACTTACAGATACATAGAAGCTAGAGATGGGTGAATCGTTAGTTAATGAGGTTTTACTCCAATGTAAGGAATAGAAAGGAGCCAAGGTGATTCTCTAGTGGGTCTAGAAGTAATATTTACCATATCAAAGATAAACAAGATTGAAAGGGGTTGTATAGACCTACATATCTCACTGACTCACGCTAGAAATACGAATGAGTTCTCTCAAGAATTACTTCAAAGATACAATTCTTACACAGAGAGTGTTTAAGTCCAGGGTACAGGGAGAAAACTGCTATTGCATGCTATGGGCTACGTTCAAAAGGAAACCCTCAGCACTACCACAGCAACATCAGAGTTAAACAATGAGGTGAGGGACAAGGGTTAAGGGGAGGTTTAGATTCCCTATTTGGTGAGGCTGTGTTTATTGGTTTTCTGTCTCTTGGGAAGAGTGAAATTATCTAAAATTGAGAATGGTGATGGACTATGGACTTTGGGCTCTCTAGATGATGCCCGATGAATGCTGGTGGCTGAAGGATGCACTGACAGAGAAGTAGATTGGTGAATGATGGCATATACTTATGAATGACAGTTGTGCTGCTATAAAAAGGAACAATGTTGTGAGATATACAATGATGTAAAGGAACATGTAGGACACCAGTGAGACAAAAAAAGCCAGAAAGAAAAAAACAACAATAGTACGGTCACCTTTAGAAAATGCTTATAAGAAAATTGGGGCTGAGATTGCAAGCTTTTAAAGCAGACACATTAAGTCCAGGGTGGTGATTATTATTTCTGGATTTTGAGAGGCTGTTTTATATATATATAACCTGATATTTAGAGATAAGAACAAAGCCGAACAAGTTGGGATTAAAGTAATTCAGAACACAGAGATAAGGAAGACAGAGAGTGTCTACATTTTAGAACCATACATACTCTTTGAGACCAGTGGAAGAAAGGTTTGTTTGATTTGGAACTGAAATTTTCTGTAGTACAAAATCTAATTCAACCTATCTGTATAGCTCATTTGAACAACTGAAACACAGGAAGTCCAGAATAAGAAAGAGTTCCTTTAATCTTGTATAGATTATTGTAATGCCTGGAAACATCCTAGAGTATATTAAGCAGATAATCAAAAAGTATTGACAAAGTCCCCTAAGGAAGGGGAGAAAGACTACGGAACTATTAAACCTTACCATCAGGAATCCCGATACTGTGTCAAAATTTAGGGATACCCAAATCAATAGGCCACGCTCTCTATCAGGAGGCTTACTCTTGTGAAGCTTACGTAAGTAGCATAGAAGCTTAGACCACCTATAGGCAAGCCTAAGAGTTACTTCTGGAGGACCTCTGTTGGTGTTCAGATGTGGCCTCAGTCTCTCTAAGCCCAACTCTGCAAATGAAATCACTGCCCTCCCCACTACAAGGGACATGACATCCAGGGGTTAAAGTCTCCCCAGAGACATGGGAGAGGACTCCCAGGGATGAATCCAGACCTGGCACCATGGGATCAACAATTCCATCCTGACCAAAAGAGGATGACAAAGTCCTCTTAAAGACGTATAATTAATAAAGTATCAGTGACAGAGAGAGTTCAAATAGTCGAGAGCTTACTCTGGAGGCTGCTCTTCACACAAGCTTCAGGTAGACCTTGCTACATATCATAACCTGCTAACCTCCAACCAGGACCATTCCAGCCAATCTTAAAGAACACCCAGCGCAAATACAAGATTCCACAAGGGTTTCATGCACTAGAGTAACTTTCCAGAAACCTACGACCTCCAAGATGATGGGTCCCTGGTCCAGATAAGTCCTGAAACCTAGCCCAGTCTCTCCAGAACATCAGATAGTTCCATCTCCCTACCCCATGTTAGTGACAGACCCTTCTAATATCAAATTTTCAGAACTGTCATAGCCCTAACAACCCCAAAGAGAAGTATGGAAAGATCAAAGGTGGTGGTGGAATTACACATAGAAGATAGGACTTAACAAATGAATATGAATGCTGAATCACTAAACTGGCATTTCTTTAAGTCTCCAGTATTTTAGAGCAGCTAGAAGTAGAAGTCTAAAATTGTGAAACTGTAATTCAGGTCAAAGTCTGAAATATGTTCTACAACTAATTGTGGTGCTGTGCTTTGAAATTAATAGCTTTTTTGTATATATGTTATTTATTCTTCACAAAAAAAAGAAGGAAAAAAAGTCGATTGTGATGATAAAAAAATATTTAAGCCCTCTAGCCTCCTATACTGTGGAGCAGCTAGAAGGAAAAATATGAGAGGATTGTATGGTAGCCCATAACAAACTTTGGGATCTATCCTATAATCACTTTTTGAGGAGTGCTTTGAAAACTATTGCTTTTTTCATTTCTTTGCTTTGTATATATGCTATATTATGCAATAAAAAAAAACTTTTTAAGTACCTATATTCATAGTAATACCATCAAATTTACCTTTTCTCATGATTGCTAATTTTAAATTTTTGCTTTCTATTCTCTGTATAATAGTAGAATGTAGCCTAAACTAACATGAGAAGAGTTAGAAATGTTCAATAACCTCACTCTATCACATTCTTAGTCTCCTAATAAATGTTTGAGAGAGGGGGTTCCTTTTATCTCTTCTTTCATTCAAAAGCCTTTAAATACCTCTGAACTACATAGTAAATAACTGTGTGACTCAACTCAAAATATGACTTCTAATTAGTCAATATATGGTATTTGATGACATCACATGCTGAGAAATAAAGACTGTTCTTCCTGGGGGGGAAAATCTCTAAATAAGAAATGGTGCTGATAAATGATCTCCCTATATGGGCCTCACAACAAGTAACAACTATTTGGAGATTTTAAAATAGTGAACATATAAATAAGTTGTTTAACATCACTAGATCTCAGTAAGGTTACACATCAGAATCACCTATGAACATTTCTATTTATTACTTTTTGTTTAATAAAACGTAATACACATACATGGTACAAAATTTTAAAGGTTCAAAAGAGTATATAGAGAGTAAAAATTAATTTTCCTTTCATTCTTGTCCCCTAGCCACCTAGGCTCAGCTTTGAAGTATGTACCGGGACTTGTGTACCCTTCCATAAATAATCTCTATATATTCAAAGAAATATATATGTAAACACACTATATATACTAGCTTCTAGTTGTAAACAATATGCACATTCTTTTTTCAATATATAACAATTTATTGTGAATACTGTTCCATCTCAGTGCACATACTTTTTTCATCCATTTTCAAGCATAATAATCACATCTTACACACATACAATAATTTACTCAACGCGCCTTTACTGGAAAACACGTAAGACTGCTTTGAATCTTCTCCTGCATCAAATAATGCTGCAGTGAATAATCTTGGAATTTCACATATGTGCAAGAGAAAGACTTTTTTTTTCTTACATGCACAGGCACCAGAAACAAACCTGGGTCTCTGGCACAGCAGGCAAGAACTCTGCCACCGAGCCACCATGGCTCGCCCAAGATAAAGTCTTAACAGTAAAATATGTACATTTTTAATTCTGACAGATATCCGTATTTGTCAGTTGGCTTTTACACCAGCCATGTGAGAGAATACCTCTTTCTACAAACTCTTGAAAATGCTGTGTATTTTCTACCTTTTTTGCTATTTGTCAATCTCATAAATGAAAAATGTTATCTCATTATAATTTCATTTTAGCATTTCTCATATATTACTAAAATTGAGCATCTTTTTGTGATTAAATTTGTATTTCCTTTCTGGGACCTGTCTCTTTACATCTAATTTTCTAAGGTGTTTTCGGTCTTTAATTTTTTAGTGATTTACAAAATTTTATTTATTTGGAAAACAGCCCTTTGTGATTAGATTTGCAAATATTTCTCCCATTTTTTATTTTTTTTTGTCTTTGTTCCTGTCTTTTTCCTTGTAGAAATTCATTATTAACATGCTAATTTTTCAATATTTTGTTTACAGCTATGAATTTTATGTTAAACACAAGAGGCCTTCCCTATTTCAGTATTATAAAAATATTCCCTCATGATTTTTCAAATACCAGGGTCCAGCTTTTAACTTCATATTTCTGATCTATTTAAGAAATTCATGCTGATGAATGGAAGTGATTTGGGGATCTAAATTCACTTTCTTCAGATGACTACCCATTTGTATAACGTGCTGAATAATCTCTTTCTTCTTGCTTTTTAAATAGACAACTGTATTAAACATACAGACGTATCTGGGTCTATTTTTGGAATTTATTTTCTGATTCTGTCTATTGAGATAAAATGTCATTAACAGTATAGCTTTGAGCTATGACTAGTCTCTTCTCATTACTTTCAAACATCAACTTTTTTTTTTTTGCATAGGCAGGTACCAGGAATCAAATTAGGGTCTCTGGCAAGGCAAGCAAGAATTCTGCCATTGAGTCACTGTCGCACGGCCCCAAATATCAAAATTTTTCTAACTCTTGTTGCTTATTTTTCCATAGGGACTTAAGAAGCAGCTTGACAAGTTCAAAAAAATCCAAATGGTGTTTTTCTGGGATTTCATTAAATTTATTGATTTGAGAATTTACCTTTATATAGCAATATATATAAGAAACTGGTATGCCTTCCTATTTGTTTAAATTTTCTTTATGTCCTTTAATAGTATTTTAAAACTTTCTTTAATAGATTTTGTTCTTCTCTTCATAAATTTATTCCCAGGTATTTTATCCGTTTTAGTGGTCAGGAGTAGAAAGTAATAACTTTGAAAGCTAACAGACTAAATTTGACAATTAAAAGATAGAGACTGGCAGAAAGAATTAATAAATACGATCCAGCTATATGCTGCTTTTATAAGAGGCTCATCTTAGACACAAGGATACAAAAAGATTGAAAGTGAAAGGACGGAAAAAGATGTTCCATACAAACTGTAACCAAAAGAAAGCAGGAGCAGCTATGCTAATATCAGACAAAAAAGACTTTAAATGTAAAGACATCATAAGAGACAAAGAAGGACACAACATATTAATAAAAAGGACAATTCACCAAGAAGAAATAGCAATCATAAATATTTATGGTCCCAATCAAGGAGCTCCAAAGTACATGATGCAAACATTGGCAAAAGTTCGAGTCCCAGTGCCTATCCATGTAAAAAAAAAAAAAGTGAAGGAAACAACAGATGTTTCAATGATAATAGTGGGAAACTTCAATACACCGCTCTCTACAGACAGAATACCCTACGGAGGATCAACAGCGAAATAGAGAACTTAAAGTGATAAATTAATTGGAACTGACAGACATGTATAGATTACTACATCTCAAAACACTGGATATGCATTCTTCTCTAGTGTTCATGGATCATTCTCCAAAATAGATCATATGCTAGAGTACAAAACAGGTCCCTATAAATTTAAAAAGACTGAAATTATCCCAAGCACTTTCTCTGATCAAAATGGAATGAAGCTGGAATTCAAAAACCACCAAAGAATCAGAACTTTCACACACATACAGAGGTTAAATAACATACTCTTAAACAAACAGTGGGTCAAAGAAGAATTTGCTAGGAAACTGGTAACTATCTGGAGACGAATCAAAATGAGAATACGATATATGAGAATTTAGGGGATGTGGCAAAGGCAGTGCTGAGAGGGAAATTTATTGCCCCAAACACCTATATTGAAAACGAAGAACAAAAATTAAGGACTTAACTACTCACCTGGAGGAATTAGAGAAAGAACAGCAAACTAACCTTACCCAAGCAATAGGAAGAAGAGAAATAACAAAGGTTAAAGCAGAGTTAAATGAATGGAGGAACAAAAGAACAATAGAAAAAAATCAACAAAACCAAAAGTTGGCTCTTTGATAACATCAATAAAATTGATGGACTGCTAGTAAGGCTGACAAAGAAAAAGAGAGGAGGCAAATAAAATCAGAAATGGGAAGGGGGGAGGTCATTACCACAGACCCTGAAGAAATAAAAAAATTAAAAAAACTTAGGATACTATGAACAACTAAATACCAACAAACTAGACAACTTAGATGAAATGGACAAATTTCTAGAATCACAGGAACAAGCTACACTGACTCGAGAAGAAACAGATCTCAACAAACTGACCACAAATAAAGAGATTCAGCCAGTCATCAAAAATTTTCCTACAAAGAAAAGCCCAGGACCAGATGGCTTCAGAAGGGAATTTTAACAAACATTCCAAAAAAACTAACACCAATCCGGCTCAAACTGTTACAAAAAATTGAGGAAAAGGAACGCTACATAACTCATTTTATGAAGCTAATATCATTTTAATACCAGAACCAGGTAAAAATGCTACCAGAAAGGAAAACTATAGGATAATCTCCCTAATGAACATCAATGCAAAAATTCTCAACAAAATACTAACAAATCGAATCCAACGACACATTAAAAGAATTATACACCACAACCAAGTGGGATTTATATCAGAATGCAAGGGTAGCTTCACACAAGAAAATCAATTAATATAATACAGCATCTTAGCTAATTGAAAGGAAAAATCACATGATCATCTCAATTGATGCTGAAAAAGCATTCAACAAAATTCAACATCCTTTTCTGATAAAAACACTTCAAATGGTAGGAATTTCTCAATATATGAAAAACCCATAGCCAGCATCACACTCAATGGTGAGAGACCAAAAGCCTCCCCTCTAAGATCAGGAATGAGACAAGGATGTCCTCTGTCACCACTATTACTCAACATTGTACTAAAAGTTCTAGCTAGAACAATCAAGCAGGAAAAGAAATAAAAGGCATCCAAATAGGAAAGGAAGAAGTAACACTGTCATTATTTGCAGATAACGTGATACTATACTTATAAAATCTCGAAAAATCTACAACGTTATCTGAGCTAACAAACAAATTCAGCAAGGTGGTGGAATATAAAATTAATGTGCAAAAATCAGTAATGTTTCTATATACAAGCGATGACCTAATTGAGGAGTCAATTAAGGAAAAGAATCCTTTCAAAATAGCAACTAAAAGAATCAAGTATCTGTTCTATAACTAAGTTTTGCAATTTGCTTTGAAATTTATTACTTTTGGTAAATGTGTTGTTTTTTTCACACAAAAAAATTGTGATGTTAAATGCACACATATATACTGATTGTACACTTTGAATGATCATGTGAATATATACCATACATTAAAAAAATTTTTTAAAACAACAATGCTCAGCCTCTCCAAGAACAACTAGTTCCATCCCTCTATCCCATATATCAATAGCTCTTTCCAACACAAAAATGTTTAAATGGCCATAGTCCAAATACTCCTAAAGAATGAAAGATCAAAAGTGATGGTGGAATTATACAGAGAAGGTCGGTTTAACAAACATGTACGACTGCTGAATCAGCATACTGATGCCTCTTTTAGTCTTCAGTATCTTAGAGCAGCTGGAAATAAAAATCTAATATTGTGGAATTGTAACCCATACCAAATTCTGAAATTTATTCTACAACTAATTGTTGCAATGTATTTTCAAATTTATTGTGTTTTTTTTGTATTTTTTGTATTTATGTTAATCTTTTTACAAAAAAGAAAATAAAAGAGAATGAAGAGTACAATAGAGAAGATAGGATTTAACAAATGAGTATGACTGCTGAATCAATATATTGATATTTGTTTTGGTCTTCAGTATCTTGGAGCAACTAGAAGAAAAAAATGAAAAACTGTGGAACTGTTACCCAGAGCAAACTTTAACATTCATTGTATAGCCACTTGTTAAAATATACTTGGAAATTTATTGCTTTTTTTTGTACGTTATTTTTCACAATAAAAAAAAAAAGATAACAATCTGGCTGTTAGTTGCCCTTCTTCCATAAGTATGCCTGGAATAGTGTAATAAAAGCTAAACAAAAATCTATAAAAGAAAACTCTCAGCAATTAAGAATTATTTGTGAAACTGACTATATATATGACTGAGATCATATATATTATATATATATATTATATATGACATTTGTAGAGCTTTATCACTTATAGAATGTTTATATACTAGTAAATAACTTAAAATAAAATTTTAAAAAAATGTTGGAATGGGCATGGCCCAAATACCTCTAAAATTTGAGAGAAGGATCAAAGGAGGAGTAGGAAGTATAACAGAGAAGGTAAGATTTAACAAATGTGTATGAATGCTGAAAAATTATATTGATATTTCTTTTAGGCTCCAATGTCTAGAAGCACCTAGAAGGAAAAACCTGAAATTGTGGAACTGTAACCCATACGAAACTGAACTCTGTTCTTTAAGTACTTATTATGATGTACTTTGAAGGTTATTGCTTTTTTGCATGTATGTTGTATTTCATAATAAAAAACGTTTAAAAGAAAAGAGAATCAAGTATCTATGAATGAACTTAATTAGGGATGTAAATTACCTGACACAGAAAACTACAAAATACTGCTAAAAGAAATCGAAGAAAATAGTATGGGGAACAAATGTTAAAATAAATTTAGTAGATTGAAATGAAAGGGAGGGGTAAGGGGTATGGTATGTATGAATTTTTTTCTGTGGTGGTTTCTATTTATTTCTTTTTTTGAATTGATGCAAATGTTCTAAGAAATGATCATGATGACGAATATACAACTACGTGATGATATTGAGAGTTATTGATTATATATCAAGAATGGAATGATCATATGGTAAGAATATTTGTATGCTGTTATATATAATAAATTGAAATATTTTTGCATGAGGAAGAACAAAATAATGTCAATAGTTCAGGGAGTTGAAAATGGTAATTCATATTTTAAAACTTTTAACTTAGGTGTGAGACTAAAGCAAAAAATGTTTATTTGATAGAAAACACATTTTGACTAGTACAGCTCCTAATATAACTTATACGGACAATTTAATTGAACACCATAAGTACATGGAACCTTAAGCAGGGTATGAGATTTTGTAGGTTTGTCCAAAGTGATGCCCTGATAAATTTCAAAGTGATTCAAACAGTGAATAAAAAAGTATTTGCAGACTTCCGGGCCAAGATGGCAGCTTAGCAAGGTGCGCGTTTTAGTTCGTCCTCCAGAACAACTACTAAATAACCAGAAACAATACAGAACAGCTCCTGGGGCCACGTCAGTGACTGGACACACAGCGTACCCCAGTCTGGACCAGCTGGACTGGCTGTGAGCCCCCCCAGAACCATGAGTTCCCCAAGCTGCGGAGGCCAGCACCCCTCTCCACAGGCTGTTTCCCAGAGGGGAAAGGAAAGATATTTTACCAGCAGCAGGGGCTGAGCCCAACCAAATGCCAATTGTGGAATTAATTAACAAATTCTGACTACTAAAAATAGGCCCCCAGCCCAGATGAACCTGGTCAAAGCAGAGGTCGCTCATTTTTGCCCTGGCACCAAGGGGGCAGGGCTGACGGAAAAAGTAAAAGGAAACAGGTTTTTGTGGCTGTGTTTCTACAGAGGCTTGACTACCTTTGGATACAGTGGCAGGGCTTCTCAGGCTGCAACTGCCCCAGGCATAGGCAGAAACACACTCGTTTGAGGGCTTGTCTGGAGCCTGTGACTTCCCCAGGGGAGGGGTGAAGCCCCAACAGGTGGAATCCCTCCATCAAGGAATTCAGACACCAGGGCTTGGTAATTTGAAGCCATTAAAACCAGCCTACAACCTCTCTTCTGTCTCCACCATGCCCCCAGCAGGGAGAGTCTGCCAAAGCATTATCTTATGCTGGTGGGACCCACAGGCAGACAAGCGCCACATATTGGGCAGGGTAAGAAAAAAAGAGTCCAGAGACTTCACAGGAAAAGTCTTTCAAACTACTGGGTCTCACCCTCAGGGAAAACCGACGCAGGTGACTCTTTTCTCCTGATAGGAGCCCAGTTTGGTGTGGGAAAATCCAGCTGGGATCCATAATACCTAAGTAGACCATCCTAAGGGTGTGGGGGGGAAAGGCACCATACAAGCAGGGCAAGAAACAAGAAAACAAGAACTGGAAAACTCTCCTTTGTTAAACAAAACCTAAGCTAGAGGTCCAGAAAAAGCTGAACTGAATGTCAAAGAACAGATAGACAACAAATTCATCCAGCAAGTAAACCCTAGGTAAAAGAAGTGAAAGCAATTTCCAGAATAAACTAATTAAGGTAATTAAATGCCTAGATGCCAGCAAAAAATAACAAATCACACTAGGAAAATTGAACATATGGCCCAGTCAAAGGAGCAAACCAACAATTCAAATGAGATACAGGAGCTGACACAATTAATTCAGAATTTACAAACAGACATGGAAAACCTCATCAAAAACCAAATCAATGAATTGAAGGAGGATATAAAAAAGGCAAGGAATGAACAAAAAGAAGAAATCGAAAGTCTGAAAAAACAAATCACAGAACTTATAAGAATGAAAGGCATGGGAGAAGAGATGAAAAAAACAATGGAAACCTACAATGGTAGATTTCGAGAGTCAGAGCATAGGATTAGTGCACTGGAGGACGGAACATCTGAAATCCGACAAGAAAAAGAAAATATGGGGAAAATAATGGAAAAATATGAGCAGGAACTCAGGGAACTGAATGACAATATGAAGTGCACGAATATATGTGTTGTGGGTGTCCCAGAAGGAGAAGAGAAGGGAAAAGGAGGAGTAAAACTAATGGAGGAAATTATCACTGAAAATTTCCCAACTCTTATGAAAGACTTAAAATTACAGATCCAAGAAGGGCATCATACCCCAAAGAGATAGAGCCAAATAGACGTAATCCAAGACATTTAATAATCAAAATGTCAGAGGTCAAAGAGAAAGAGAGAATCTTGAAAGCAGCAAGAGAAAAGCAATCCATCACGTACAAGGGAAGCCCAATAAGACTATGTGTAGATCTCTCAGCAGAAACCATGGAGGCGAGAAGACAGTGGGATGATATATTTAAATTATTAAAAGAGAAAAACTGCCAACCAACAAATCTATATCCAGCAAAATTGTCCTTCAAAAATGAGGGAGAAATTAAAACATTTTCAGACAAAAAATCACTGAGAGAATTTGTGCCCAAGAGACGAGCTCTGCAAGAACTACTGAAGGGAGCACTAGAGACAGATACGAAAAGACAGAAGAGAGAGGTGTGGAAAAGAGTGTAGAAAGGAAGACTATGAGTAAAGGTAAAAAGAAGGAAAATCAGATATGACATATTAAATCCAAAAGGCAAAATGGTAGACGAAAGTACTACCCGTGCAGTAGTAACACTAAATGGTAATGGATTAAACTCCCCACTCAAAAGACACAGACTGGCAGAATGGATTAAAAAACAGGACCCATCTATATGCTGTCTCTACTCAAAGGACATGAGGGCAAGGACACAAACAGACATTTGCACACCAATGTTTATAGCAGCATTATTTACAATTACCAAGAGATGGAAAAGGCCAAAATGTTCATCAACAGCCAGGTGGCTAAACAAACTGTGGCACATACATATGATGGAATATTATGCAGCTGTAAGACAGAATAAAGTTATGAAGTATGTAACAACATGGATGGACCTTAAGGACATTATGCTGAGTGAGATTAACCAAAAACAAAAGGACAAATACTGTATGGTCTCACTGATAGAACTGACATTAGTGAATAAACTTGGAATATTTTGATGGTAACAGAGACCATCAGGAGATAGAAATAGGGTAAGTATTGGGTAATCGGAGCTGAAGGGATACAGATTGTAGAACAGGATTAAATGTAAAAACTCAGAAATGGACAGCACAATACTACCTAGCTGTAATACAATTATGTTAAAACACTGAATGAAGCTGAATATGAGAATGATAGAGGAGAGCTGGGGGCATAAATGAAATCACCAAGAAGGATAGATGATAAAGACTGAGATGGTATAATCTAGGAATGCCTAGAATGTATAATGATAGTGAATAAATGTACAAATTTTAAAAATGTTTTTGCATGAGGAAGAACACAGGAATGTCATTACTGCAGGGTGCTGAAAATAAATGGTAATTAATATTTTAAAATTTCAACTTATGTGTGAGACTAAAGCAAAAAATGTTTATTTGGTACAAAATTTATATTTTGACTAGTGTATTTCCTAATATAACATATGTAGATAGTTGGTTGAACAACATAAGTACACGGAACCTTGGGTAGGACATGAGATTTTGTTGGTTTGTCCAGAGTGATGCCCTGATGAAGCCCAGAGTGATTTGATCAGTGAATGGAAAAGTATTTGCATAGTCCCCTACAGGGAATGGTGAGAACGGGGAAAATTCAACCTCCCCAAGTTGAATTCTTGATATTCTCACAAGCAGTGTGGACAACCAAAGCTATAGGCTGAGCACCCAGTCTTGGGGTTTGTTCATCATATGAAACTTAACCCCACAAAGGATAGGTCAAGCCTACTTAAAATTAGGCCTAAGAGTCACCCCCAAGAGAACCTCTTTTGTTGCTCAGATGTGGCCTCTCTCTCTAGCCAACACAACAAGCAAACTCACCACCCTCTCCCTGTCTACATGGGACATGACTCCCAGGGGTGTGGACCTTCCTGGCAACGTGGGACAGAAATCCTGGAGTGAGTTGAGACTCAGCATCAAGGGATTGAGAAAAACCCTAGAATGAGCTGAGACCCAGCATTAAGGGAATGAGAAAACCTTCTCGACCAAAAGGGGGAAGAGGGAAATGAGACAAAGTGTCAATGGCTGAGAGATTCCTAACAGAGTCTAGAAGTTATCCTGGAGGTTATTCTTATGCATTAAGTGGATATCACCTTGTTATCCAAGATGTAATGGAGAGGCTGGAGGGAACTGCCTGAAAATGTAGAGCTGTGTTCCAGTAGCCATGTTTCTTGATGATGACTGAATAATGATATAGCTCTCACAATGTGACTGTGTGGTTGTGAAAACCTTGTGTCTGAAGCTCCTTTTATCTACCTTGTCAACAGATAAGTAGATCATATGGAATAAAATAAATAAGGGGAACAAACGTTAAAATAAAATTAGTTTGAAATGCTAGTGATCAATGAATGGTAGTATAACTTTTTCTTCTGTTTTCATTTTATTTTTCTGTTGTCTTTTTATATCTTTTTCTGAATTGATGCAAATGTTCTAAGAAATGATCATGATGATGAATATGCAACTATGTGATGACATTGTGAATTACTGATTATATATGTAGAATGGAATGATCATATATTAAGAATGTTTGTGTTTCTTTCTTGTAATCTTTTTTAAAAATTAATAAAAAAATTTTTAAAAAGCATTCGCAAAGTTCTTTTTAAAAAATACTTTTTTTTGAAAGTATTTTTGCAAAATACTTTACGGCAAAAGATGGGCTAAGCCTACTTAAAATTAAGCCTAAGAGTCACCCTGAGAAAACCTCTTTTGTTGCTCAGATATGGTCTATTTCTCAGCCAACATAGCAAGCAAACTCACCGCCCTCCCCCTCTCTACATGGGACATAACGCCCAGGGGTGTAAACCTCCCTGGCAATGTGGGACAGAAATCCTAGAACGAACTGGACTCTCAGCATCAAGGGATTGACAAAACTTTCTCAACTTACAGGAGGAAGAGAAAAATGAGACAAAATAAAGTGTCAGTCACTGAAAGATGACTTTCAGTCGAGAGGTTATCCTGGAGATCATTCTAACATATTACAGAGATATCCCCATTTTAGTTTAAGGTGTATTAGAGAGGTTAGAGGGAAGTGCCTGAATTGTAGAGCTGTGTTCCAGTAGCCATGTTTCTTGAAGATGATTGTATAATGATACAGCTTTCGCAAAGTGACTGTGTGATTGTGAAAACCTTTTTCTGATGCTCCTTTTATCTATGGTATGGATAGATCAGTAAAAAACATGGATTAAAAGTAAATAAATAATAGGGGGAACAAATGTTAAAATAAATTGGGTAGAGGGAAATACTAAGTGGTCAATTAGAGGGAGGGGTAAGGGGTATGGTATGTATGTATGAGCTTTTTCTTTTTTCTTCTTCTTCTGGAGTGATGTAAATGTTCTGAGAAATGATCATGGTGATGAATATACAACTATATGATGATATTGTGAGCCACTGACTGCACACCGAGTATGGAATGTTCATACATAAAGAATGTTCATGTTTGTATGTTGATTGATTTTATTTTAAAAAACTAAAATGCTAAAAAAAAAAAAGATTCAGTGATAAATACTAAAATTACAAGCAAAAATTTAAAAAGAAACAGGATATGATTTCCATAAGCAGAAAGTATTGCTCCACAAATATTTATCATATAGGAAAAATGGAGTCTTGTTGTGGAAAAACTAGCAGATACCACTCTAATCAAATAATCAAAGGTAATATTACCAATAATAAGACATAGCAACATCATGTATACCCTGATATGCTACACTAAAAAGAACATTTCTCTGATATTCTTCCCCAAAATCAATAACCTTAATCTAATCATGAGAAAACATCAAATGTACCCAAACTGAGGGAACTTCTAGAAATTATCTGACCAGTAATTTTCAAAGGGGCCAAGAAGGACAGAAAAAAAACCTGTCACACATCAGAAGAAAGTGAGGAGGCATGAGAACTAAATACAAGGCAGGATTACAATCCTGGATTGGACGTTGGAACAGAATAAGGACATTTGTGAAAAAAACTGGCAAAATCAAAATAAAGTCTGTAGTTTCTTAGGCAGTACTGTACAAACATTAGCAACATGGTTTTGTAAGACATTACATAAAGGAAACTAGGTGAAGATTATAAGGGAATACTTATTTTGTAGCTCTTTTGTTAAGTCAAAAATTATTTCAATGTAAAGGGATGGAAACATTTCAGTGAAATACAGTGTCCTAAGTTCCCTTTTCAGTGAGTTGAGGCATAAAACTGTAGTTAAGGAGTCTCTCAGGAAACTGAAAGCAACTGGGTGCCATATTTTATGTTAAAGTTAGGGCTCAATGTCAGTGTCAAATTCAAAACTGTGTAGCTTCCCAAACTATTTAAATCATACCTCTGTCTCTCTTCTGAGTGAATACAGATGACTAAAGAATATATATGTATAGATGATATGGCTCAATTGTCCAGTAAAAAACTCTGAAATACCAGTCTGTAGATGGGATAAGGTTAACATAAGGAAAGCATTTTTACACACAGACAAATCTACCTTATTCGAAAACTCAGATATTAAAAATCCAATTTGGTATCAGATCAGCAATATGGCACACTCATCTATGCAGCAAACACACAGAAATACTAAGGAAAAACATTAACAGAAAAAAAATGTAAATATATGGCCAAGCTTGGAACGAAAAAAGGAAATTCCCCACTTCTGTAAACAGAGAAAGTACCCACAGCCAGAGAGTGGTAAGAACATAAGCTGCAGCTGCAGTGGCATATGGTGGGCATCAGACATAAACAGTGGTGGGCATGGCTAAACATAAGAAATAAGGCCCACCAAAAAGTCAGAACCCTAGGGGGGAAATTATTTCAAAATAATTGTAATAAGAAATAAAAAGGCAATTAAAAATCAGACATAATTTTTTGTTTGATTCTTTCTAAAAATTGCAGAATGCCTTTTATGTACCAAGCACTGTGCTAGTGTTAGGAATGCACATGTGAATCAGACAAAAATAAACATAAAACTTCCACAAACATAAATATTAACAATCACCAAACCTTTTTTCCTTTAGCTTTATCTTTAATTACTATGTCTTCTGTTTTAACATTGATTTCTTCTTCCTCCTCTTCATCTGGAAATTCAGGGGGGCAACCATACAGCTCTATTTCCCGTTTCAATTTATCAGCGCACGCCTATAGTAGAACATTATGTTAGATACCCTGAAGTTTGAAATTCAAGGTAGAAAAATTTGAGCTTATTTTTTATTTCCATATATTTATTGTTTCTGTGGTCAACTAAACTAGAATCTTCAAATTATTTTTTTTGCAATACATCTATACACATGTATCATAATAGAAAACTCAAATGCAACAAATCGCATATCTCAAAATTTACCAATTTATAAATTAGTATTTTACTTTATTTACTCAGCAAGCATTTATTCAATACCTAGAGAACTCGACATAGTATACTATATACTAGGCAACAGAAGAACTAAAATATAAAGATATCACTTTTATCATTTTGAATAACATTAATATTTATAACAGTGTTTTTCAATTTGAGATTATCACAAGCACTTTATTAGTGATCATCAAAAATCTGCTTGGTAAATAGGACAGTTATTAAGTTAGAAAAACAGATGCTAAGTGAAAAAATGATTTATGATTATAAAGATAGTAAGCTGTAGAACTAACACATGAATCTGGGCTTTCTATTCCAACTTTTCCCATCATACCATAACAAGTCCACTGTCAAAAAAAAATGACAACACCAAGTAGACAGTTTCAGAGTTATAAGAAAAATTCAAATATAGAATTGTGAATTTTTAAAAAGAGGTGGTACACTTTTGTGCAAAGAAAGTTCCATTAATACATGATGAAACAATAATAGAACTAGAACCAATACAATATTGAAACAGGCAAGAATTATCAAAGATTGTTAAAACCATTAGATTATTGGGTATAAAGATATTTACAAACTCTCAAAGTATCATCCCATGGATGACTTTTTAATTACAAAGGAACAAAAAGTACCTTTAGAATTAAGAACTCTGGTAGGTATTATCTTAACCAGGTGATCAAACTCAATGTCACTAAAATGAGAAAATTGCTATTATATGCCTTTTAATGTGATACAATGAGAAGTTTAAAGCTCATCAATGTAGTATTGTCAAAATTTTCAATCGAAATCCAATCATGAAGAAACAATCAGAAGGCTTAGATTAGAGGACATTCTACAAAACAACTGGCCTAGGCTCTTCAAAAACGCCAATGTCATAACTGATAACCAAAACAATGTGTAATTCACAAAATTAAAAGTAAAAAACAATTGGAAAGAACATTTAGGAAAAACTAGAAAAATATGAATATAGATTATATAAAGATGACAATATTACATGAATGTTAAATTTCTTGAATGTGATAATGGGATGGTGATTATATAGAAGATCATCCTCATTCTCAGAAGATACACGCTGAAGTATTTAAGGGTGGCATATCTGCATGTCATGATGTCTGCACCTTAGTTTCAAAGAGTCCATACGGGGAGAAAGAGAAAAACTTCTGTGTGTGTGTTGAGAGAAAGAACTAAAGAAAATGTGACAAATGTTAATATGTGGTAACTACAGGTGAAGGCCATATGGGTGTTCACCACACGCCTATAATACAACATCAGAGATACTGGAGTTTGAAATTCAACGTAGAAACAATTTGAGTTTTTTTGTTTTACCTTTTCTGTAGAGTTGACATTTTTCAAAATAAAAGGTTGGAAAATAAAAAGAAATGGAAGTTTCAATTTCCTATTTCCTAATCCCATTATATTTAGGGAATCCTTCAACTCTAGTTTTCTGGCCACTTATTTGAAAATTAAATTTGAGATTTCTAGTCTGCTTAATTGAAAATTATTTCTAATATAAATTTATGACAAATGAAGATATTTGCAAAGACAATCAAAATATGATACCAAAACTATGTATTACTTTATGCCAACACTCTATATGTGAACAAAACAATGCATTTTACTTGTTAGCAATTATTATGTAATTCAAATAGAGACATGAATATGTAAAGTAACCAATAGACATTAAATGACATAGAAATGAGGACAACCAAATCACTAGGCTGAGCCCTCAATCTTGGGGTTCACCCCTATGTAACTTATTCCTACAAAGGACAGGCTAAGCCTACTTAATATTAGGCCTAAGAGTCACCCCTAGAGAATTTATTGCTCAAATGTGGCCTTTCTCTCTCTAAGCTGATAAGGCAAGTGAACTTACTGCCCTTCCCCTCTATGTGGGACATGAATCCCAGAGGTGTAACTCTTCTGGCAACACAAGACAGAAATCCCTGGATGAGCCAGGACCCGGCATCCAGGGATTGAAAAAACCTTCTCAACCAAAAGGGGGAAGAGAGAAATGAGAAAAAAACAGTGTCAGTGGCCGAGAGATTTCAAACAGTCAAGAGGTTATCCTGGAAGTTATTCTTATGCATAACATAGATATCCCCTTTTTAGTTTTGGTATATTGGAGTGGCTAGGGGGAAGTATCTGAAACTATAGAGGTATGTTAGTAGCCTTGTTTCTTGAAGATGACTGTATAATGATATAGCTTTTACAATGTGATTGTGTGAATGTGAAGACCTTGTGTCTGACGCTCCTTTTAAATAGGGTATGGACAGGTGAGTAAAAACTATGGATAAAAAATAAACATATAATAGGGGGAACAAAGGTTAAAATAAATTGGGTAGATGGAAATACTAGCAGTCATTGAGAGGGAGGGTAAGGGATTTGGTATGTATGAGTTTTTGCTTTTTTATTTCTTTTCTGGAATGAAACAAATACTAAAAAAAAAAGGTCACTGTGATGACTGTGAGCCATTGATTGTACACCATGTATGGAATGTTGTATGTTAAGAATATTTGTACATTTATATGTTGTTTTATCAATAAAAATATTTTTAAAAAATTACATAGAAATCACCAAGACCTTAATGTGTGTCTTTTATGAAAGTCCTTCTTGAAATGTTTTTAATTTTCACGATAATAAATTCAACTCATTTTACAAACACTTTAAAATAATATAACATATTTGAAAATCCTATTTCAAGCTCTTGAATCGGATATTATTCCTAACAAGTGTAGAAACAAATCCCTAAGCAACAGTACCTTAATTGGCATGCCAGTGCAGTGTAAACCAAAGGGAAATAGACATCTTTTTCCTTTCAATCTCTGGTACCCTACTGCAAACTACAGAAAGAAAATTAAATTTAAATCATAAAATACAAGACAAATAGAATATGTTGACTTTTCACAAAGAACATTAGTTTAGTTTTCCTTTCACATTTTTCCTTAGAATATCAACTAGATTTTAGTCATGCCAAAATACTAGTCCACTATTCTTTTTTTGTATTTTCACTCACCTAGGAATTACAGACGAACATGCCCAGACCCCTGCACACATATACACATATAACATATGAAAATTAATTATAAAATTTACTTAGCTAAATATAAGTTACATTTAAATTAAGGAATTCTAAGTCCCCTTAACAAGAAATATATTCTATAGATGCCATTTCCTTCAAGGCAGTACTTGTTAAAGACCCTCCATCCCATTATATACAAGGAAGCTTTACCTCACATTTGGATAAAGAAAACGTGTGTCCCAAATGAAGGCGCCCATTCATATATGGATATGGGAAGGTTACAAAGTATTTGTCCTTGCTGCAAAACAATCATGTGAAAAAGAAAGTACATAAAATAAAATTTTAAGTTCCTTTTACAATAAGAGGGTGGGACAGAAAGGATGCCTGCTATAAATTGTTTAAATTTTAGCTATTTAAAAGACATTTAAAATTAAATTTATAAATCCAGAAATTAAAAGTTCTCTAAAATTGAAACTTAGTTTTGATTTAGAATTGATAGATTTGGTTTAGAAAGACCTTTTTGTAGGTGGCTATCAGGTAATAAAGATCTTTATAACAAATTCTGGAGGCCTGACTTGAAAACACTTGAGTAAAGATAATACACTATATATTTTTTTTAATAATCAGATATTCTTATGAATCTGGTTCAACTTAATGTTGTTACTAGTTAGATAAGAATTGTTTTCACTAAAATATATATAAAGTAAGTCAAATTTCCTCAGATAAAACATCCTCAATATTATAATATACAGTAAATTAACTTAACAAAACACCTTAATTAAAACTGTTTAATTTATTATGCTATATCCTTTTTCTTGTGACTCAAGTATATTTAACACACATATACATAATTAAGAGTTTGCTCATGTCTGCGCTCTTAAACAATATATCATCTAGTTTCATCCACTTGTGAGCTTTAATAAAAAACAGCATACTCCTGGTACTGAGGGATCAACAATGCCATCATGACCAAAATGGAGAAAAGCAGTGTAACAGACAAGGTATTGGCTGAGAGAGTTCAAACAGAGTAGAGGCTACTCTGGAGGTCACTCTTTTGCAAGCTTCAGTTGGACGCTGCTATATATAATAACTTGTCAAACCCCAACCAAAACTATTCCTGCCAAACCTAAAGAATACCTAGGGCATTACATAAGATTTTACAAAGGTTCGTGCACCAAGGTAACTCTCCAAAACCTACAACCTCCAAATGGGTCCCTGGACCAGAGAAGTCCTGAAATGCAGGGGGTCAGCACCTCTAGACCATCAACTAGTTCCATCACCCTAACCCATATTATTGACAGCCACTTCCAACATGAGAAAGTTAGAATGGCCATAGCCCAAATACCCCTAAAGAGTGGGAAAAAGATCAAAGGTGATGCTGGAGTTATACAGAGAAGTTAGTGTTTAACAAATGACTATGACTGCTGAATCATTATATTGATATTTCTTTTAGCCTCCAGTACCTTAGAGCAGCTAGAAATAAAAGCCTAAAATTGTGGAACTGTAATCCATACCAAACTCTGAAATCTGTTCTACAACTAATTGCCAATGTAGTTTGAAATGTATTGCTTACATGTATATATGTTATTTAAAGAGAAGGAGGAGTATAACAGAGAAGACAGGATTTAACAAATGAATGTAATGGCTGAATCATTATACTAATATTTCTGTTGGTCTCCAGTGTCTTAGAGCAGCTAGAAGAAAAAAAAAAATGGTGGAACTGTAACCCATACCAAACTTTAAAATCTGTTCTATAACTAGATGTACTTGGAAACTTATTGCTTTTTTGTATAAATATTATATTTCACAATTAAAAAGAAATGGTATACTTCCTATAGACCTCTGCAATTTCTTTCCTCAAGCAACGTTTTCTTTGCTTCTTCAAGCTTGCTGCATATAGAAAGCCACAGTCCATTCCTTTTCCCTGAATAAAACTTTTTTAATTCACCTTCAGTTACTTTACCTTAAAGTTGACCAAAATTCTAGAACCAAACAGAGGCTTCACATTAAACTTTATCACCAGAGTCTTGGCATTACAGCAAATTCTTTTACTCTTTAAAATTTTTTTCATTAGTTCAGTAGCAAGGAGGATGGACTCTGGAATCAGAAAGCCCTGAAAACAAGTTCAGCCCCGGCCAATTCCTAGGTTTGCAATCTAGAGTTGGTTACTTAGCATCTCTGTGCCTCTGTTAAACAGGGGTAAAACTATCACTAACCTTAAGGGTTATCGAGGAGATCAAACATGAATATGCACATAGAGAATCTGGCATATTTCCTGTCACACAGTAAGTGTTCAATGTAAACTACTATTATAATTTTACTTATTTTTCCTCAATTCTAAGAAGCATATTTTTCTACATTTCGGCATATCTGAAATCGGGAAGCATCTTATAATTGATGTATGTATTTATTATAGTAGTATTTTGGGGACAGTTATTTTATTTCTGTTTTTCCCTAATAAAAGCTGTTTTATAATCACTGCTACATTAGCATCAATGCAGCATGCAAGATTTATGAATTAAGATCTTTAAATACAGAAACTCTTCAAAATTCATATTTTGTATCTTTGGAGATAATTATCATCATGAGTCTCTCTAATAGAATAATTTTTTTATCAGCAAAAATAAAACTTGAAAACAATCTCTCGTATGTATAAAATCCTTAAATATAAAAACTGCTGGCTGAAAAAACCCCTCTGTATAGACAAAAATCCTTCAAGAATTCCATAGAAAAGAAAATCCTAACTTGAAATGCAAAAAGTAGAAGTCACCTCCTTCACTCCCAGTTCAAACATTATAAATGCAATCTGCTCTGGGTGGGCAATGGTGTTGTAGTGGCAGAGTTCTCGTCAGCCATGCCGGAGATCCGGGTTCGATTCCCACTGCCTGCCCATATAAAAAAAATTTTAAAAAGCAACAACAAATGCAATCTGCTTCATCCTTTCCACAGAACAGTTTCTGTACTATAATGTTAACGGTTTTAGAAACACAGCGTGAAAAACTTCACAATTACTCACCTGGTCTGCTTCTCTAGATTAGATGCACTGACCTCAAACACTTTCTCCGTATCCCATTTTTGCTGGATTTCCTTTTCAATCTTCTTCAAAAAGTCTACTTTGGCTGTTCCTTTTCTTTCCTATTGGACACATAAAAAGATAGAATAATTTACCTGCTTTAAAAAAAGGAAGTAGAAGAAAAAAAAATTAGGTTCACAAAGAACAGAGCTGCTCACTGATAGATCAATTTTTCCCTGGTTATCTTGAAGTTTAAATGAATACAATTAAAAATTAGTATTACCACCATCTGCCCACTTCAAACCTCAAGTTAAAGAATTACTTAAATAGATAAAAAGTTCGTAAATGCATTTTTTAAGTGAGATACTACAATGCAACACTATTGTCAAATGTTCATATTTAGCTGAAATATATTTATACTTAGAAAAATATAGGATGGAGAAGGATCTACTCACCAAGTTACAACTATGCCTCTCCCCTACCAAATTACAATTATGCCTCTCCCCTGCCACCCAAAAGAACATTCAGACACAATGTATAGAAGTTCAGGGAAGGCTTGATTATCTAATGTGTTTTTTTCAAGGAAGATGATAAAGTTCATCTTTCAGACTTCCGGGTCAAGAGGGTGGCTTAACAACCTGCACATTTTAGTTCATCCTCCAGAACAACTACTAAATAACCAGAAACAGTACAGAACAGCTCCCGGAGCCACGATAGTGACCGGACACACAGCGTACCCCAGTCTGGACCAGCTGGACCGGCTGCGAGCACTCCCCAGAACCATGAGTTCCCAAAGCTGCGGCAGCCAGCGCCCCTCCCCCACAGGCCGCTTCCCAGCGGGGAAAGGAAAGGACTTTACCAGTAGCAAGGACTGGGCACGATCAAACGCCAATTGTGGAACTAATTAACAAATTCTGACTACTAAAAATAGGCCCCCCAGCTCAGGTGAACCTGATCAAAGTGGAGGTTGCTCATTTTACCCCGGTGCCAAGGGGGCAGGACTGACAGAAAAAGGGGGAAAAAAAGAGAAGGAAACAGAGGTGTTTATGGTTGTGTATCTACAAAGGCTTGACTGCCTCTGGATACAGCGGCAGGACTTTTTCAGGCTACAACTGCTCCAGGCATAGGCAGAAGTGAGCTCTTTTGGGGGCTTATCTGGAGCCTGTGCCTTCCCCAGGGGAGGGGTGAAGCCCCAACAGGTGGAATCCCTCCATCAAGGAATTCAGATACCAGGGCTTGGTAATTTGAAGCCACTGAAACCAGCCTACAACCTCTCTCCTCTGTCTCCACCACGCCTCCAGCAGGGAGAGTCTGCCAAAGTTAAAGGTACTGCATCATCTTATGCTGGTGGGACCTGCAGTCAGACAAGCGTCACATACCGGGCAGGATAAGAAAAACAGAGTCCAGAGACTTCACAGGAAAGTCTTTCAAACTACTGGGTCTCACCCTCAGGGAAAACCAACACAGGTGACTCTTTCCTCCTGATAGGAGGCCAGTTTGGTCTGGGAAAATCTGGCTGGGGTCTATAATATCTAAGTAGATCCTCCTAAGTGAGGTTGGGTGTGGGGTGGAGGGGGGGGGCACCATACAAGCAGGGCAAGAAACAAGAAATAAGAACAGAACTGAAAAATTCTCCTCTGTTAAACAAAACCTAAGCTGAAGGTCCAGAAAAAGCTGAACTGAATGTCAAAGAACAGATGGACAACAAATTATCCATCAAGAAAACCCTGGGTAAAAGAAGTGAAAGCAATCTCCAGAATAAACTGATTAAGGTAATTAAATGCCTAGACACCAGCAAAAAATAACAAATCACACTAGGAAAATTGAAGATATGGCCCAGTCAAAGGAACAAACCAACAATTCAAATGACACACAGGAGCTGAAACAATTAATTCAGAATATACGAACAGACATGGAAAACCTCATCAAAAACCAAATCAATGAATTGAGGGAAGATATAAAGAAGGCAAGGAAAGAACAAAAAGAAGAAACTGAAAGTCTGAAAAACAAATCACAGAACTTATGGGAATGAAAGACACAACAGAAGAGATGAAAAAAACAATGGAAACCTACAATGGTAGATTTCGAGAGACAGAACATAGGATTTCTGAACTGGAGGACGGAACATCTGAAATCCGACAAGAAACAGAAACTATAGGGAAAAAAATGGAAAAATATGAGCAGGGACTCAGGGAATTGAAAGACAATATGAAGAGCACGAATATACGTGTTGTGGGTGTCCCAGAAGGAGAAGAGAAGGGAAAAGGAGGAGTAAAACTAATGGAGGAAATTATCACTGAAAATTTCCCAACTCTTATGAAAGACTTAAAATTACAGATCCAAGAATTGCAGCGTACCCCAAAGAGAACAGATCCAAATAGACATACTCCAAGACACTTAATAATCAGAATGTCAGAGGTCAAAGAGAAAGAGAGGATCTTGAAAGCAGCAAGAGAAAAGCAATCCATCATATACAAGGGAAGCCTAATAAGACTATGCGTAGATCTCTCAGCAGAAACCATGGAGGCGAGAAGACAGTGGGATAATATATTTAAATTATTAAAAGAGAAAAACTGCCAACCAAGAATTCTATATCCAGCAAAATTGTCCTTCAAAAATGAGGGAGAAATTAAAACATTTTCAGACAAAAAAATCACTGAGAGAATTTGTGACCAAGAGACCAGCTCTGCAAGAAATACTGAAGGGAACACTAGAGACAGATACGAAGACAGAAGAGAGAGGTGTGGAGAAGAGTGTAGAAAGGAAGACTATGAGTAAAGGTAAAAAGAAGGAAAATTAGATATGACATATAAAATCCAGAAGGCAAAATAGTAGAAGAAAGTACTATGGTACTTAATATTTTAAAATTTCAACTAAGGTGTGAGACTGAAGCAAAAAATGTTTATTTGGTACAAATCTACACTTTGACTAGTGCATCTCCTAATATAACTTATGTAGATAGTTGATTGAACACCTTAAGTACATGGAACTTTGTATAGGACATGAGATTTTGTTGGTTTGTCCAGGTGATGCCCTGATGAATCCCAGAGTGATTTGATCAGTGAGTGGAAAAGTATTTGCAAAGTCCCCTTTGGGGAATGGTGAGAATGGGGGAAAACTCAACTTCCCCAAGTTGAATTCTTGATATTCTCACAAGCAGTGTGGACAACCAAAGCTACAGGCTGAGCCCCCAGTCTTGGGGTTTGTTCATATGAAACTTAATCCCACAGGGGATAGGTCAAGTCTACTTAAACTTAAACCTAAGAGTCACCCCCAAGAGAACCTCTTTTGTTGCTCAGATGTGGCCTCTCTCTCCAGCCAACACAGCAAGCAGACTCACCACCCTCCCCCTGTCTACGTGGGACATGACTACCAGGGGTGTGGATCTTCCTGGCAGTGTGGGACAGAAATCCCAGAATGAGCTGAGATTCAGCATCAAGGGATTGAGAAAACCTCCTCGACCAAAAGGGGGAAGAGTGAAATGAGGCAAAGTGTCAATGGCTGAGAGATTCCAAACAGAGTCCAGAGGTTATCCTGGAGGTTATTCTTATGCATTTAGATATCACCTAGTTATCCAAGATGTAATGGAGAGGCTGGAGGGAACTGCCTGAAAATGTAGAGCTGTGTTCCAGTAGCCATGTTTCTTGATGATGACTGTATAATGATAAAGCTTTCACAATGTGACTGTGTGATTGTGAAAACCTTGTGTCTGATGCTCCTTTTATCTACCTTGCCAACAGATGAGAGGAACATATGGAATAAAAATAAATAATAGGGGGAAAAAATGTTAAAATGAATTTAGTTTGAAATGCTAGTGATCAACGAAAGGGATCAGTAAGGGGTATGGCATGTAAAACTTTTTTTTTCTGTTTGTTATATTTTTCTGTTGTCTTTTTATTTCTTTTTCTGAATTGATGCTAATGTTCTGGGAAATGATCATGATGATGAATATGCAACTATGTGATGATACTGTGAACTGCTGAGTGTATGTGTTGGGAATGTTTGTGTTTCTTGTAATTTTTTTTAATTAATAAAAAAAAATTTTTTTAATTACTATATGGCCCAGCAATCCTGCCACTAGGTATATACCCGAAGAACTGAAAGCAAGGACTTGAACAGATATTTACATACCGAAGTTCATAGCAGCATTATTCATAATTGCCAAAAGATGGAAACAACCCAAGTGTCCATCATCTGATGAAAGGATAAATAAAATGTATGTACATACAATGCAATATTATTCAGCTATAAAAAGAATGAAGTCCTAATGCATGTGACAACATGGATGAACCCTTGAGGACATTATGCTGAGTGAAATAAGCCAGACACAATGGACAAATATTGTATGATATTACTCTTATGAACTAATTATAATAAGTAAATTCATAGAATTGGAATCTAGGATATAGGTTACCAGGGGATTGATTGATAGTAGAGAATTGGGATAAAATGCTTAATTTGTACAGAATTTCTATTCAGATTGATTGTAAAGGTTTGGAAATGGATGGTGGTGATAGTAACATATAATTGTGAGCATAATTAACAGCACTGAATTATATAGATGAATATAGTTAAAACGGGAAACTTAGGTTGAATATGTTACTAGAATAAAAACTAAAAGATAAAACATAGGACTGTATAACATGGTGAACCTACTATAGATGATGGGTTATGTAGTTAACAGTACACATATAAGAATGTTCTTTCATAAATTATAACAAATATACAACACCAAGACAAGGTGTTAACAATAGAGTGGTTTATAGGAAAAATACACATAATGTAAACTGTGGACAATATTTAATAGTACTATTTAATAAATCTTTCATGAATTGTAAAAAAAATCTCTATAGCAGGTTTTAAAAAAATAAATAATAGGAGGAACAAATGTTAAAATGAGTAGATTGAAATACTAGTGATCAATGAAAGGGAGTGGTAAGAGGTATAGAAAAAAATAGGGGAAACAAAGATTAAAATATATGGGTAGGGCCACGGTGGCTCAGCAGGCAGAGTTCAGTAGTTCTGCCATGCTGGAGACCTGAGTTCGCTTCCTGGTGCCTGCCCATGCAAAAAAAAAATATATATATATATATATATATGTTGGGTAGATGGAAGTACTAGTGGTCAATGACAGGGAGGGGTAAAGGGTATGGTATGTATGAGTTTTTTCTTTTTTCTTTTTATTTCTTTTTCTGGAGTGATGCAAATGTTCTAAGAAATGATTATGGTGATGAATATACAACTATGTGATCATGTCCTGAGCCATTGATAGTATACTTTTGATGGGCTGTATGTTTGTGAACATATCTCAATAAAAATATTTTTTTAAAAAAAGAACATCTTTCCAAAACGGTTAACGCACCATTAATGTGAAATTAAAGTGCAACAGAAAGTAGCAAGCATGACTCTAGGAAACTGGATATATATTCTCATCATTCCTCAAGCCATTCTCAGGAGGAGTGAAAGAAAAGAACATGTGGCATCACTCTAATTCTGGAAAAGAAGGGTTATACTTTCATTATCACTTGGTGATTCTGCATGACAAAGAATTAGCTGCTCACAGCAAATATGCAGAAGCTGGAGTAATTGTGGAACACATACAGTGCACATGTGGGACACAACTGTGCACGTAACGGCACAAGCAGTTGTGAAAGGTAGATACCAATGGACGACAAACAAATCTAATTCTATTTTGAAGAAAAAAAGCTAATATTAATTTCTATAATTTTATTTTGTGGTATAGAATTATCTGAACAGAAATTAGATTTTCTTTACCATCTTCTTAAACATACTAATATTTCCAGATTCTGCAGCATTATCAAGTGAGAAAATACCCAGGTCCTAGTCATACTTCCACAAACTACTACAGAAGACTTCACCAAGCCCCTAACCTCTAGATCTCAGTCTCCTTTAATCCTACGTTCCGTTTGCCCTTCCATTCAACAATTGGAAAATCGCTTTTTATTCACATCCCAGATATGCTAGAGTCTCAGGCAACTATTTTTTCTAAATGATTAGGCAAAACTGAAGTAATTTGCAAAGAGGAACTTGTGTAATCAAGAAAAACAAAATTTACCATTATTTCACCAATATCTACCTTAAATGCAGCTTATATATTATGTAATAATAGCCAATAATATTAAAATTAGGTAAAATTCAGTATAAACATACCATAAATTTGTCTGTTTTACTGTTTTCTATATTTTAAATCAAAGGAATGGCTTGTTATTCCTTTTTCTTTTTTTTTGTTAAGAAAGTATGATATACAAGAAGGACAAGCAAGAGAAAGATGAAATGTCAGCTTACTAGGAGGGGTCAAAATGAAGGATTAAAGGAAGAATCTTGTCACTAAGGCAGAAAGAAAAATGAGAGAGAAATTCCTAATTTGAAGAAATCACGAACAAGTTACTCCAAGACCATAAAGAAAAGTAACAGGTAAACTGTTTCTATAAATCCTGACCAGATCACAACCGCCTAGTATCAAAGTCCTATCAGAATGCAAATCTGATTAAGTCAATCTCCCCTAATTAGCTTCCCACTAATCTCAGTAATAAATCCACACTCCTAAACCTGGTATTTGAGACCCATTTACATTCTTCCAAATGAGCTTTGCTCCTTCTTTCACCTCTGGACCTCTGTCCAAGCTATTATTTCTGCTTGAGAGCCTCACATCCCACCAATCTCTTTGCTTGGCTATCTAATTCTCAAGTTCTCAGCTATAACCTACCTTGATTCCCTAAGAGTTAATATCCTTCATAGTATGTTCCTATCTATGCAATATTTCTCCTATGATGGCACTAACCATACAATAGTATCAGTATCTGTGTGTCTCTGCCAGAGAATGTAAATTCATTCATAATTGTATCCTTAATGTCTAGCTTACAGTAGGCACTCGCTAAATATATGCTATTTAAAGATGTTTAAAGATAAATGAATTCCCATACTTTATATATCATGGCCATAAAGAAATAACATGACAGAAACTAAGTCACATATTTGAATCAAGTTGTTAAGCAATTTGGACTCTTCCCCAAGAATTTCCATAAAAGTAAGTGTGGATGCATAAGATATTCCTTTTTCCATGGGAAAGAAGTCCCTGCATCTATTCACTCCTTTTCATTTTGCTACCAACCACCTTTATTTAGACCGTCAACTCCTTTGCCTCTCATATCTACTACTTTTCATTCATTCACTCTAAAATACAGTGCCTACTCTGTCCTAGGCATCGTATTTGGCACTGAGTAGACAGAAGTAAATAAATTCCCTTGCCTTCATGGAGCTTATATCCTGCTTCTGTTAATTCTCTTACACACACATTTGTCATTTGGCAGGACCTGAAATATAGCACCTCAAACAGCTTCTTTTTAGGTGCATACATGAACATGTTTCACTAACTTTTATCAGTTTTCTTTATTTTCCAAGTAATACATGTTCATGTAAAAAAAAAACAGAAAATTCAAAAAATTAAAATCATGAAGCTGTTATTTAAAATTCTGGTAATATGAGCAGACCTCAGTGGCTCAGCAGGCAGAGTGCTCGCCTGCCACGCTGAAGACCCGGGTTTGATTCTGTAATGTGTAGCAATATAAACACTAATATTTGACCCCACTGTTTTTCACACATTCTATTATTTTTAGATTAAATAATAATTTTATAAGAATGTTAAATTTTCTCAATTTGACAAGCAATTTGTCATTTATAATTAAAATTTACATTATAATTTCTTTGTAATTCATATTTATATTGCAACTGTAGTACAGTTTTACAGGATATTTTAAAATTTGCTTTTTTAAGTTTGAAGACAGGCATTGATGATGTGGAAGATATATTTTTGAATGAAAAAGTTTATAAAATAGTATGTGTGGCATCTCACACCCACCAGAATGGCCATTATCAACAAAACAGAAAATGACAAGTGCTGGAGAGGATGTGGAGAAAGAGGCACACTTATCCACTGTTGGTGGGAATGTCAAATGGTGCAACCGCTATGGGAGGCAGTTTGGCGGTTCCTCAAAAAGCTGAATATAGAATTGCCATATGACCCAGCAATACCATTGCTAGGTATCAACTCAGAGGACTTAAGGGCAAAGACACAAACGGACATTTGCATACCAATGTTTATAGCAGCATTATTTACAATTGCAAAGAGATGGAAACAGCCAAAATATCCATCAACAGAGGAGTAGCTAAACAAACTGTGGTATATGCATACGATGGACTATTATGCAGCTCTAAGACAGAATAAACTTATGAAGCATGTAATAACATGGATGGACCTAGAGAACATTATGCTGAGTGAGACTAGCCAAAAACTAAAGGACAAATACTGTATGGTCTCACTGATATGAACCGACATTAGTGAATAAACTTGGAATATGTCCTTGGTAACAGAGACCATCAGGAGATAGAAATAGGGTAAGATAAGGGGTAACTGGAGCTGAAGGGATACAGACTGTGCAACAGGACTGGATACAAAAACTCAGAAATGGACAGCACAATACTACTTAATTGTAATGTAATTATGTTAAAACATTGAATGAAGCTGCATGTGAGGTACAGGTTTTTTTTTCTTTCTCTCTATTATCGTTTTATTTCTTATTCTGTTGTCTTTTTCTTTTTCTAAATCGATGCAAATGTACTAAGAAATGATGAATATGCAACTATGTGATGATATTAAGAATTACTGATTGTATATGTAGAATGGAATGATTTCTAAATGTTTTGTTAATTTTTTTAATTAATAAAAAAAATTGTATGTGTGGGAAGATCCTATTTCCATAAATTTTCACAAACATATATATATATGTAATGAAGTAAAACATAATAGGTACTTAACCAAAGATAATCTCAACAGTGCACAAATAGTGTGATTTGGATGCTATTCACATTTTTCTTCTTGTTTAATGTAGTTTTGGATTTTTCTCTAATATTTATCTATAAATCCTGCTTTGTAATACTGTATTTCATTTTTAAATTTTGCCAGGTTCTGGTTTTGCATGTTATTTGAGTTTATTCATATTTGCTGTCATGTGGAGAATGAATTTGTACATTTCCTTTTTTTCTCTTCTTTAACTTTTTTAATTGTATATTATACAAAGCAAAGAAATAAAAAAGCAACAGTTTTCAAAGCACTCTTCAACAAGTAGTTACAGGACAGATCCCAGAGTTTGTCATGGGCTACCATACGATCCTCTCTTATTTTCCCTTCTAGCTGCTCCAGAATATAGGAAGCTGGAGGGCTTAAATATTTTTTTATCATCACAATGGACTTCTTTTCCTTCTTTTTTTGTGAATATATATACAAAAAAGCTATAAATTTCAAAGCACAACACCACAATTAGTTGTAGAACATATTTCAGACTTTGATATATGGGTTACAATTTCACAATTTTAGGTTTTTACTTCTGACTACTCTAAAATACCGGAGACTAAAAGAGGTATCAATTTAATGATTCAGCATTCATATTCATTTGTTAAGTCCTATCTAACTCTACCATCAACTTTGATCTTTCCATCCTTCTCTCTAGGGGTGTCTGGGCTATCGCAATTTTAAATTTTTCATATTGGAAGGGTCTGTCACTAATATGGGGTAGGGAGATGGAACTATGACGTTCTGGAGAGGCTGGGCTAGGTTTCAGGACTTATCTGGACCAGGGACCCATCTGGAGATTGTAGGTTTCTGGAAAGTTAGTCCAGTGCATGAAACCCTTGTGGAATCTTATATATTGCCCTAGGTATTCTTTAGGATTGGCTGAAATGGTCCTGGTTGGGGGTTGGGAGGTTGTCATAGGTAGCAAGGTCTAACTGAAGCTTGCATAAGAGCAACCTCTAGAGTAGTCTCTCAACTCTATTTGAATTCTCTCTGCCAGATACTTTACTAATTATACTTCTTTTCCCCCTTTTGATCAGGATGCAATTGTTGATCCCATGGTGCCTGGTCTGGATCCATCCCTAGGAGTCATCTCCCACATTGCCAGGGATTCTTTCACCCCTGGATGTCATGTCCTACACAGGGGGGAGGGCAAGATTTCACGTGCAGAGTTGGGCTTAGAGAGAATGAGGCCACATCTGAGCAACAAAAGAAGTCCTCCAGAAGTAACTCTTAGGCATGTCTATAGGTAATCTAAGTGTCTCTGCTAGCTACATTAAGCTTCACAAGAGTAAGCCTCATGATCGAGGTATGACCTATTAATTTGGGTGTCCCTAAAGTTTGACACAGTATCAGGGGATTCCCTGAAGGAAAGCTTTAACAGTTCCATATTCTTTCTGCCATCCCTCAGGGGCTTTGCCAATAGCTTTTAATTATCTGCTTAATACACTCTACGATGTATCCAGGCATTACAATAATCTATGCAGGAATAAATTTCTTTCTTATTCTGTGCTCCCTGTGCTTGAATTATTCAAATGAGCTATACAGATAGGCTGAATTAGATTATGTATTACAAAAAATTTGTTTCAGATCAAATAAGCCCTTCTTCCAATGGTCTCAGAGAGTACGTGTGGTTCTAAAATAAAGACACTATCTCCCTTACCCCTATGTTCTGAATTACTTTAATCCGAACCTGTTCGGCTTTGTTCTTATTTCTAAATATCAGGTTATATATATAAAACAGCCTCTCAAAACCCAGAAATAATAATCACCACTCTGGACTTCATGTGTCTGTTCAAAAAGCTTACAATCAGTCTCTCAAAATCCAGACATAACAATCGCCAATCCGGACTTAATGTGTCTGCTCTAAAAGCACACAATCTAGATCCCTGTTTTCTGGATTATTACTTTTTTGTTTCTCCATGATTTTGTCTCACCAAATGTCCTACATGTTCACTCACATTGTTGCATGTCTCATGACTTCGTTCCTTTTTGCAGCAGCACAACCTTCATTCATAAGTATACACCATCATTCACCAATCTACTTCTCTGCAGTGCATTCTTCGGCCACCTGTATTCATCAGGCATCACGTAGAGGGCCCAAAAATTCATCAACATTTTCAATTTTGGAAATTTCATTGTTTCCAAGAGAATGAAAACTAATAAACACACCTCGCCAAATAAGAAATCTAACTTCCTCTTAACACTTGTCCCTCCTGCCATTATTTACCTCTGCTGTTGCTGTGGTAGTATTAATGGTTTCCTTTTGAACACAGCATGGAATAGCAGTTTTCCCCCTGTACCCTGGACTTAAACACTCTTTGTGTAAGAATCGTATCTTTGAAATAATTCTTGTGAGAACTACATCATATTTCTAGTGTTAATCAGTGGGAAACGTAGGTCCATACAACCCCTTTCAATCTTGTTCATATTCAATATGGTAATATTATTTCCAGACCCACTAGCAAACCACCTTCACTACTATCTATTCCTTTACATTGCAGTTCAACCTCATTAGCTAATGGTTCACCCATCTCTACCTTCCATGTATCTGTAAGTCCCCTATATTCTTATAAGCCTCTGATTATGCCTTTACGCTGGTATGCCTTTATGCTGTTCATAAAAGTGGAATCATACAGTATCTCTTCTTTTATGTCTGGCTAATTTCGTTCAGCATTATGTCCTCAAGGCTCATCCATCTTGTCATGTGCTTCAGAACGTCATTTTGTCTTACTGCTGCATAATATTCCATCATTTGTTGATTGTGAATAATGCTGCTATGAACATCGGCGTGCAAATGTCTGTCTGTGTCGTTGCTTTCAGCTCTTCTGAGTATATACCAAGTAGTGCTATTGCTGGATCACATGGCAAATCGATATTTAGTTTCCTAAAGAACCGCCAGTCTTCCATAGTGGCTGCACCATTATCCTTTTCCACCAGCAGTACATAAACGTCCCAGTTTCTCCACATCCTCTCCCACACTTATAGTTTCCTGTTTGTTTAATAGCAGCCATTGCTAATATGTGTGAGGTGGTATCTCATTGTAGTCTTCATTTGCATTTCCCTTATAGCTAGTGAAAATGAGCATCTCTTCACGTGCTTTTGAGTCTTCTGTACTTGCTCTTCAGAAAAATGCCTATTCATATCATTCACCCATTTTATAACTGGGTTGTTCGTTCTTTTGTTGTTGAGTTGTATGATTTTTTGTGTGTATACAGGAAATCAGACCTTTGTCCAATATGTGATTTTTAAATATTTTCTCCCAACGAATTGGCTGCCTCTTCACTTTTTTGACAAAGTCTTCTGAAGTGTAGAAGCATTTGATTCTGAGGAGTTCCCATTATCTATTTGTTCTTTTGTTGCTTGTGTTTTGGGTGTAAAGTTTAGGAAGTTACCTCCGATTACCAGGTCGTGAACATGCTTCCCTACATTTTCTTCTAGACGCTTTATGGTGCTAGTTCTTATATTTAGGTGTCTGATCCACTTTGAGTTAATTTTTGTGTAGGGTGTAAAATAGGGGTTCTCTTTCATTCTTTTGGCTATTGATATCCAGTTCTTCCATGTCCAATTATTGAAAAGACTGTTTTGCCCCAGTTCCGAGGATTTGGGGGTCTTTCCAAAAATCAGTTGACCATAAATTTGGTGGTCTATTTCTGCACTCTCGATTGGATTCCATTGGTCAATACTTCTGTCTTTATGCCAGTACCATGCTGTTTTGACCATTGTGGTTTTATAATAAGTTTTAAAGTCACGGAGTGTTAATACTCCCACTTCATTCTTCTTTTTTGAATGCTTCCAACTATTTGGGGTCTCTTTTTCTTCCAGATGAATTTGGTAGTTAGCTTTTCCAAATGTTCAAAGTAAGTTGTTCGAATTTTGTTTGGTACTGTTTGAATCTGTAGATCAATTTGGGAAGAACTGACATCTCAACTATATTTAGCCGTTCTATCCATGAACAGGGAGTGTCTTTCCACCTACTTAGATCTGATTTCTTTTAGCAATGTTATGTAGTTTTCTGTGTACAAGTCCTTTACTTCCCTAGTTAAGTTCATTCCTAAGCACTTGATTCTTTTAGTTGCTATTTTGAATTGATTTTTTTCCTTAACTGACTCCTCAGCTAGGGCATTGCTTGCGTATAGAAATGCTTCTGATTTTTGCTCATTAATTTTATATCCGACAACCTTGACGAATTTATTTATTAGCTCAAGTAACTTTGCTGTAGATTTCTCAGGATCTTCCACATATAGTATATCATGTGCAAATAATGACAGTTATACTTCTTCCTTTGCAATTTGGATGTCTTTTATTTCTTTGTCCTGCCTGATTGCTGTAGCTAGAACTTCTAGCACAATGTTGAATAATAGTGGTGACAGTGGTATCCTTGTCTTGTTCGTGATCTTAGGGGTAAAGCTTTCAGTCTCTCTCCATTGAGTACAATGCTGGCTATCAGTTTTTCATATATTCCCTTCATCATATTGAGATAGTAACCTTTGATTCCTAACTTTTAGAGTGCTTTTATCAGAAAAGGATGCTGAATTTTGTCAAATGCTTTTTACAGCATCAATCAAGATGATCATGTGATTTTTCCCTTTCGATCTGTTAGTATGTTGTATTACAATGATTGATTTTCTTTAGTTGAATCATCCTTGCATTCCTGGTATAAAGACCACTTAGTCATGCTGTATAATTCTTTTAATGTGTTGTTGGGTTCGATTTGCTAATATTTTATTGAGAATTTTTCCATCTATGTTCATTAGAGAGATTGGTCTGTAGTTTTCCTTTCTTAAAGCATATTTACCCGGTTTAGGTATTAAAATGATATTTGCTTCATAACATGAGTTAGGTAGAGTTCCTTTTCCCTCAACTTTTTGGAAAAGTTGGAGTAGGATTGGTGTTAGTTCTTTCTGGAATGTATGATAAAATTCCCCTGTGAAGCCATCTGGCCCTGCACTTGTCTTTGCAGGAAGATTTCTGATGACTGATTGAATCTCTTTACTTGTGATTGGTTTGTTGAGATCTTCTATTTCTTCCTGAGTCAGTGTAGCTTCCTTGTGTTTCTCCATGAATTTGTCCATTTCATCTAAATTGTCTAGTTGGTTGATGTATAGTATCCTCTTATGATTTATTTTTTCAGGGTCTGTGGTAATGCATCCCTTCTCAATTCTGATTTTGTTTACTCCATCCTCTCTCTTATTTTCTTTGACAGTTTTGCTAGTGGCCCATTAATCTTATTGATTTTCTCAATGACCTAACTTTTGTTTTTATTGATAATTTCTATTGTTCTTTTGTTCTCCCATTCATTTATCTCTGCTTTAATTTTTGTTATTTCTCTTCTTCTATTTGCATTAGGGTTAGTTTGCTGTTCTTTCTCAAGTTCCTCCAGTTGTGCTGTGAAGTCCTTGATTTTTGCTCTTTCTTGTTTTTTAATATAAGCATTTAAGGCAATAAATTTCCCTATCAGCACAGCCTTTGCCACATCCCATAAATTCTGGTAAGTTGTATCCTCATTTTCATTCATCTTTAGATAGCTACTGATTTCTCCAGCAATTTCTTCTTTGACCCACTGGTTGTTTAAGAGTGTGTTATTTAATCTCCATATATTTGTTTTCATTCTTTGGTAGTTATTGAGATCCAACTTCATCCCATTGTGATCAGAGAAAATGCTGTGAATAATTCCAATATTTTTAAATTTAGAAAGACCTGTTTTATATCCCAGCATATGATTTTCCTGGAGAATGTTCCATGAGCACTAGAGAAGAATGCATATCCTTGTGCTTTGGATGCAATGACCTATATATGTCTGTTAGGTCTAATTCATTTATCAAGTTATTTAACTTCTCTATTTCTTTGTTGATCTTCTGTCTGGTAATTCTATCTGTAGAGGAGAGTGGTATACTGAAGTCTCCTACTATTATTGTGGAAATATCTATCACTCCCTTCAGTTTTGCCAATGTCCATCTCATGAACTTTGGAGCTCCTTGACTGGGATCATAAACATTTATGATTATTATATCTTCTTGGTGAATTGACCCTTTAATTAGTACAAAGTGTCCTTCTTTGTCTCTTATGATGTCTTTAAAGTCTATTTTGTACGCTATTATTATAGCTGCTCCTGCTTTCTTTTGGTTACAAAATGGAAAATCTTCTTCCATCCTTTCACTTTCAATCTATTTGTATCCTTGTGTCTAAGAAGGTCTCTTGTAAACAGCATATAGCTGGATTATGTTTCTTAATCCATTCTGCCAATCTGTATGTTTTAATTGGTAAGCTTAGTCCATTATTGTTGAAATTTATTAATGAAAATGTGTTTCCTGAATCCACCAACTTATTTATTTTATTGTTAGATCTATACATTCTTTTCCCTCTTTCTCTTTGTATTCTTTAAATTATCCTTAGTGGTACTCTTCAATTTTGTGCCCTCCTCCAGACCTCCCTCTCCCGTCTTTTTTTTTTTCAGCCAGAAGAACTCCTTTTAGTATTTCTTGTAGGCCTGGCCTCTTGTGGACAACTTCTTTCAGGACTTCTTTGTCTGTGAAACTTTAATCTCTCCCTCAGTTTTGAAGGACAATTTGGCTGGGTAGAGCATTCTTGGCCGGAAGTCTTTCTGTTTCAGGATCTTGACTGTATCATATTACTGCTTTCTCGCCCCAGGGTGCTAGTTGAGTAGTCTGAACTCAGTCTTATTTGGTTTTGCTTGAATACAGTAGATTATTTTTCTCTTTCCACTTCCAGGATTTTTTGCTTCTCTTCAAAATTTCACAGACTGATTAGTATGTGCCTTGGGGAATGCCTATTTGAATTTATTCTTTTTGGTGTTCTTTGGGCGTCTTTGACTTATATATTTATGCCCTTTAGGAGAGGGTTGGGAAGCTTCCCCCCATTATATCCTCAACTACTCTTCCTAGTCCTTTACTCCTCTCTTCTCCTTCTGGGACATCAATCATTCCTATATTTGTGTGCTCTGTTTTGTCTATCATTTCCCTGAGACCCAATTCCAGCTTTTCCATCTTTTTTGCCATTTTCTGTTTTGAGTCTTTGAAGTCAGTTATCCTGTCCTCTATATCACTTACTCTTTCTTCTGTCTCTTCAAATCTGGTGTTTGTGCCTCCAGTATGTTTTTTATTTGGTCAAAAGTCTTTTAATCTCTGTGATATCCGCCATTTCTCCATTTATTCTTTCAAATTCCTCTTTATGCTCTTCTGCTGTCTTCTTGATCTCCTTTATGTCATTTGATATCCCACTTATTTTATTAAGTAGACTTGTATGAATATCTTTGATTAGTTGTTCCAACATCTGTGTCTCCTCTGGTGTTTTAATTTGGTCATTAGGCAGGGCTTTATCTTTCCACATTGTGACATGCTTAGTGATCTTCTGCCATCTTCATGGCATGTAAATATCTTGACTGATTTACTTTGGGAGTTGATTTATTTCAGTAGTCTAAGGTCTTGTGTTCACAGGATGGTTGTACAGCAGGGAGCAGGGTACAGGTTGGGACACTCAGTGCGTGATTTGTTTCAGGGCAGGTATATGCGCATTTTGGGGATGTTACACTGATGCTTGTGAATGTGAGCACCCAGAGGTCAGAGAGGATGTAGTTGTGTGGAGGCACCAGTCTGGGGGGGCGTAACCCTAGTGTGTGCTAGTCTAAGGCATGGGGCCCTTTGTGTGCATGTGTTGAGCTGTGGCAGCAGTTGGCATTTTGTCTTCGTGGATTGGGGGCAGATGTGACCCGGCTGTGCAGGTCAGCACTTTCTCAGAGCCTGGAAGTATGGCTGAGGGCCATGTACATGCACGGTTCTAAGACTGCTATAAAGTGCAGTTCCCAGAGCTGAATGATGTGATTGGGGGGCCGAGTACATTCGTGGGCCTAGGGGTCCCATAAACCGATGCACAGAGCTCGTGGATGGGGGGGGCAGGGTGAGGCTGTGTGACACTATGGGCAGGGCGGGCAGGGGTAGCCTGGGTATGAAGGTTACTGCCCACAGCCTTTACACACTGGCAACAGCCTGCTGGGAACAGGGAGGCAATGCTCAGGAGGGGTACAGGAGAGGTGGGTTGGGCTGCACTTGGGGTGGGGGGTTAGGGCAGGTACGAGCACTGGGGGCTAGCGGGGAGGGGTGCCTGGAGCATGGGGAATGCGAGCAAGTGACAGGGTTTGGGTGCGTGGGGTGTGGGGTGATCTGCTGGTCACAGGGCTAAGCTGGTGAGCGTAGTGCACTCAAGAAACGCAGTCTTGCTTACTTCTAAGTCCCCAGCTCCCATCCATGCACTCACACAAGCTCCCCATCTCCACGCCAGACTCCAGCTTTCTGTCTCTCAGTACCTCTGCCACTGCAACCAGGGCTGCCCCACGTGGTGCAGACGACTCTCTCAGGTCAGCCACACTCCCGAATTGCCGCCTCAGTCACCCTCTTGTCTCTTCTCTAACTTTTTCGTGAAGTAGGGCTAATCTTGATCCACTCTATTCGTCCATCTTCTACCTCATTTTTTTTCGTTTTGTTTTGTTTTTATTGCATAGGCAGGCACCAGGAATCGAACCCGAGTCTCTGGCATGGCAGGCGAGAACTCTGCCACTGTGCCATTATCGCCCACCCTCCTTCGTTTTTGAAAGACAGTTTTGCCATGTATAGAATTCCTGGCTGGCAATTTTTTGCTTTTGTCACTTTAAATATGTCATCCCACTGCCATCTTGCCTCCATGGTTACCCATGAGAAATTGGCACTTAATCTGAGACACCCTTATATGCAGCACATTGCTTCTTGTGACCTTCAGAATTGTCTCTTTATCTCTGACATTCAACAATTTGATGTTAATATGGTATAGGTCTATTTGGATTTATCCTGTTTGCTGTTCATTAAGCATCTTGGATGTGTACATTCACGTCTTTTGTTAAATCTGGGAAGTTTTCAGCCATTATTTCTCTGAATATTCTCTGATCTTTTCTCTCTTTATTCTCTTTCTGGGATTCCCACAATGCATACATATTGGTATACATCATGGAGCGTTCAAAGTTTCCTCAGGTTCTGTTCACTTTCTTCATTCTTTCTTCTTTTTGCTCCTCAGACTAGATGATTTCAACTGTCTTGCCTTCAAGTTCACTGACTCTTTCTTCTGCCAGCTATAGTCTGTTGCTGAACACCTTAAGGAAACTTTTAATTTTTGTTTTGTGATCTTCAGCTCTGTGTAGCTCATCTTCATGATATCCCCCTGTAGTGTCTGTTTCTTCAACTTATATCTAGTTAATGTTATGACAGAGCTTTCCTTGAATGCAAGGAACTGACAAGTAAAAAAGAAAACATCTTTCCCAGTCTTTGCAGATTGACCTATGGAAGTGTTCTCCTTCAGAGCTTATATTATAATCAGTTTAGAAAATAGCTCCAGACCAAAATATCTGGGCCCCCTTCATGCTCTCAACACAGGAGGCTTTTTTGTGGTCCTAGGAATTCTCTTGTCTACACGGATATGTGTGCTGTTTTGAAACTCTTGTGCACCCCAGGAAAGCCATGTTCTTTAATCCTGATACAATACTGATTAGGTTGTTTTCATAGAGATGCGGCACCCAGTTGCGGTGGAGATGTGATTCTGCTCATTCAAGGTGGGTCTTAATTAGTTTACTGGAGTCCTTAAAAGAGTTTACAGAGACAGAGTCAGTTCAGAGTTGAAATAGATGTAGACATTTAGAGATGCAGAAGAAAATGCCAGAAAGACCCATAGGATCTGCGAGAACTGTTTGAAACCGTAAACCAGGAGAGGAGCCCAGTAGACACTGCCATGTGTCTTCCTATGAGATGCTATGCAAGCTAGAACCCAGAGTTTTGCCCCAAGGAAGCCCGCCTATGCTTTGTGCGGGTCTGAATCTGTGGTGGACCTCAGAAAAGCCATGCCCTTTGATCCTCATTCAGTATTGCTGGGTGGGAGCATTTTGATTGTTTCTATGAAGATGTGACCCACCCAATTGTGGGTGGTAACTTTTGATTAGATGATTTCCATGGAGGTGTGTCTCCACCCACTGAAGGTGGAGTTGCTTGCTGGAATCCTTTAAAAGAGGAAACATTTTGGAGAGAGCCCCTTTTTGGTAGAGCCACGAGAAAGCCAGCAGACGCTGCCATGTTCGCCATGTGCCCTTCCAGCTGAGAGAGAAACATTGAACGTCGTCGGCCTTCTTGAACCAAGGTATCTTTCCCCAGATGCCTTAAATTGGACATTTCTATAGACTTGTTTTAATTGGGATATTTTCTCGGCCTTAGAACTGTAAACTAGCAACTCATTAAATTCCCCTTGTTAAAAACCATTCCATTTCTGGTATATTGCATTCCAGCAGATAGCAAACTAGAACACGCTTAGAGAGGAAGCCACAGGAATCAGAAGCACAAATCAACAAACCAGGAGCAAGGACTTCAGACGCCAGCCACAAGGCCTTCCCAGTTGACAGAAAACCCAAATGCCATTCAGCTTTTCTTTGGAATCAAGGTATCTTTCTATGGATGACTTAGTTTGGACACTTTTAAGGCTTGAGAACACTAAACTTGTAACTTAATAAATTGCCTTTATAAAAGCCATTCCATTTCTGGTATATTGCATTCCAGCAGCGTTAGCAAAGTAAAACAATATGAATCTCCCCTCTTCCCTAGAAAACAGTTTCTTCATAGTCCAGAGCACTGTACTGTTGTGTCCCATAGACAGCAATCTCTTGCCCCAGCCACCACTTGACTGCTCTCCCACAGTACACTGTAGGAGAGTTTTGTGAACTGTCTTCTACACATAGAGCAAGTTCTGGGAAGTGAGTCCCTCTACCTACCATCAGACATAATGGGCCAGATATAAGGTGCTTCTGGTATGCGCATAAGAGTTACTTTGTTCCCCTAGGAGCCAGGGCCAGTGATCTGCACTGAGATTGTTGAAGGGGGAGCCAACTAAGGCACCACAAGATCTAGCCACTTTTAGATAGCCTTTTTTTTCTTGATTCTGCACATGCCCTGTTATTGGAGTCCTTTAATTGTTTTCTGGAGCTTGGGGAAAGATGTTTCCACCAGTTTTTGCTGGTTGTTCAAAGCTTCTGTGGGCTCCTGAACCCTGAAACATATCACTCCACCATCTGGGTTGAGACAGGACTGTATATTCTATTTTCTGACTCCACACCCCCTCACTGCTGCCACCCAGCTGAGGCCTTGTTACTTATCAGCTGACTTCCATAAATGCCCCCAATGTCCTGCTTTAGGCTCTTTCATTCATGGGTCATCTTCCATCTAGCATATCATAGATGATGCTCTGGCACTTGAGAGCCCATACCTGGCCTCACTTCCTTCCAACATAATGGAACCCATGGCATCGAGCATGCCCTCATTTGTGATCCTATGAGGATTATCCATCTGCTTTTAATAATAAAATTATACACTCTCTCACACTGTTATTTAACTGTTCTATGTCTAAATTGTGCATTTTCAAGTGGGACAATACTTGAATAGTCAAGGTTTTCCAGAGAAACAGAACCAACAAGAGATATCTGAAAATACAAGATTTACAAAAGTGTCTCACACAACCAGGGGGATATAAAAATCCAAAAGCCATAGGGCAAGTTACAAGGCCAGCAACTCCAGTGAAACTCCTGGACACACTCTACAGGGAAGGCTGGCTGATTGAAGAAAAAGCAAAAATTCTCTCACCTCCCTTAAAAGTCTTCAAATACAACTGATTGGATTCTCTAGTCTGCAGAAGACACACCCCTAGTTAATGTAGATGTAATCAGCCACAGATGCAATCAACCAACTGACAATTTAATAAACCATGCTTCTGGTTTATTAACCAGCCAGGAAATATCCTTGCAGTAACTTTAAACCAGTGCTTTGCCTAACCAGATAACGGGGCACCATCACCTGGCAAAGCTGACACCTGAACCTAACCATCACAGGGTTAAATACTGGTTCTTGTAGGGTCAAAAAAGTCTGTTTTTATAAAGCACTTTTACAAAGCATAGCTATACATATAGTACATAAACACATACATAGTGTATTTGTGATATTAAAATTTCATGGGTTGGGGGATTTCTGAACATCAGCTAGTCCATCTCCCTACCTCTTATTGTTGACAACCCTTCCAATATGAAAAAGGTAGAATGAGCATAGCCCAAATATCCCTAAAGAGTGGGAGAAAGATTAAAGGTGATGGTGAAGTTATACAGGAAAAGTAGGGTTTAACAAAAGAAATATGATTGCTGAATTATTATATTGATATTTCTTCTAGCCTCCAGTATCTTAGAGCAGTTAGGGTTAAAAACCTACAATTGTGGAATGGTAACCATACCAAACTCTGAAATGTGTTCTACAACTAACTGTTATGCTGTGCTTTGAAATTTATTGCTTTTGTGTATACATGTTATTTTTCACAAAAAAGAAAAAAAAGGCGGGCCGTGGTGGCTCAGCGGGCAAAGTGCTTGCCTGCTATGCCGGAGGACCTCGGTTCGATTCCCGGCCCCAGCCCATGTAACAAACAAACAAAATACAATAAAACAAGAAAATGTTTAAAGATGTTTCCCTTTCTTCCTCCCTTCCTTCCTTCTCTCTGTCTTTCCTTTAAAAAAAAAAAAAAAAAAAAAAAGAAAAGAAAAAAAAAGTGATGATAAAAAATATATATATTCCTTCTAGCCTCCAATGCCCTGGAGCAGCTAGAAAGAAAAATCTGAGATGATGGTATGGTAGCCCATGACAAACTCAGGGAATCTGTCCTGTAACTACTTGAATGCTTTGAAAACTATTGCTTTTTACATTCTCTGCTTGATATATATGTTATATTATATGATAAAAAAGTTTTAAAAAAATTTTATGGCAGGGGCAGTTATGAATAAGTGCCTAGAAAGGCTTCTTGGAAGGACAATAATGAAGAAAATGGTGACAGTGGGTGGGGTGGGGTGGGGGGGATGGGAATTTATTGCTTAATAAGCACAGACTTTCTTATTGAGGTGATGAAAAAGTTTTGGTAACTGATAGTACTAAAGGTAGCACAAGTATTGTGAAGGTAACTACTTCCACTGAATTATACACTTAAAAATAGGGAATTGTGTGTTATTTTTGTTACCACAAAACTTTTTTTTTTTTTTTAAGTTGAGATGCTAGATGTTTTCTCTCCTGTTATAGGCTCTTTTAGGATATTTTACACTGAGAACTCCTCCTCCCTAAAATACTCATACACTCACACAGCAGCCCAAATAGGCCAGGCTATCATGTGTCAGGTAAGCCAACCCCTCTCTAGTCAGAGCCAAACAGAACAGGTACAGACAAGCAATTGCATTGAAAATGAAGACTTCTGAGAATCAGAACAAAGAAACGGAGATTAAAAATAAGTTGGTAATAGCCCCTGCACTACAAGATTATGTAGTTCTAGAGACGGGATCACTGAGGATAAAACAGAAGAAGTCAGTCTAGGGAGGAAAATAAGAGTGTAAAGCATATGAGCAGAGATAAGCAAAGTTTTATCAGTTTTGTAGCCCCAAAGAGACAGAAAGAGGTGACAAATACTTGCTTCAATTCTTGACAGATTTCCAGTTTTCAGAGCTTTAAGAAGCCTAGTTGTACCTCTTACTTAGGGTCATGGGTCCATATGATATCCTACTATACCACTAACAAATTCCTCTTTACTTTAACCAACTTGAGTTGATTTCCATTGCATGCAACCAAATGGTCACTAAGACATTTATCCGGTGAGGTTTTAAACTCCTGGTAGACAGAAATGTTTAGATCTTTTACAGTCACCTCTGTACCAAGTACAGGGCTAAAGTCACAGAAGTTACATTACAAATATTGTTTAGCTAAAAAAGACTATGTCGGGGGTGCAAGGGTAGTTCAGTGGTAGAATTCCTGCCTGCCATGCGAGAAACCCAGACTTAATTCCCAGTCCGTGCACTTGCCAAAAACAAGCAAACAAACTAATGAAAAACCAAACAAAGACAAAAAATTTCAACAAATTGTGCTGCAATAAGGGGATACTCACAGGGAAAAAGAATGAAATGTGACCCCCGCCATGCAGTATACAAAGAAAGAAAAAACACTGTCACCCACTTTTAAAACAGAACATGAAAGCAACCGTCTTCATGAATTATTTAAAACTATTTGTTTCTTTTCATTGTATTGAGGATGCTAAACACACAAAAGCTCTTCTTTGAGGATTCTGCTTCCCAGAAAAACTTGTTCTTCAAAATCTGAAAGGTCAAGTGTAATGAAATCTGATAGTGACCTCAGCACCAACTTGCTGTATAACCTTGAGTAAGTCACTTGATCAATCTGCCCCTCAATTTCTTCACTGGTAATAAAAGGTTATTTAGGTAGATCACACTTCTAAAACTTAGAATTATTGCCATTTTTGGCTGAATAATTCTTTGATTTAGAGAACTGTTCCATACATCATAGGATGTTTAGCAGCAACTCTGGCTGCTACCACTAGATGACAGTAGCACACCTTCTAACAGTGGATAAAAATGCAGAATGTCTTCCAAACTGCCAACTGTCCTGGGGTGGGTGGGGTATAGCCTCCAACAGGGAACTATTTAACTAGATAACAAACCTTTTCACATATTCATAGATGTCTGCAGTTCTTAAAATACTTTTATGAATAATAACTTATTTGATCTTAAGAACAACCTTAAGAAGTAGGCAGAGCAAGGATTATCATTTCAAAGATGACAAACCTAAAGCTCAGTGATCATCAAGCCAGTAGATGGTCGAGTTTGGACAAAAACTGTAATTTTCTCACTCCTATTCTGCTTGCTCTAGGTATGTCTGTAATCTGTCTCAACCACTTACTAGCTATAGAACCCTGGATGAGTTCCTTAAATTCTCTAAGCTTCTGTTTCTCTATCTGTAAGATGGGGGTAATAAATAAACCTACCTCATATCATAATTATGAGGATTCACTGCATGTGAAGGACTTAGCTAATGCCAGACCCAAGGTAAGTGCTCAATATTAACCATTATAACAAAAAGAGACATTATGTGCTTCTTAGATACAAAATGGCACTGTGATTATGTTTTAAGAGAACTTACCACGATCAAATCTATTATGAAAATATGTATGGATGAAATGATAGAATGCGCAAAATTTACTTAAAATAAATCCTGAGCAGGTAGGAGGAATGCCTGAGTGCGGTGTATCTGAAATAAGATTGGCCATGAGCTGCTTATTATTGAACTTGAGTGATGAGTACACAGAAGTACATAAAACCCTTATCTCTATTTTGTTCTTATTTTAAATTTTGCATATAAAGATTTAAAAATATTTATTTTTTAAGTTAGCCATTATTTTTATTACATCACATTCCCAGATCTCCTCTAAAAGTCTATTATCTGGAGTACTTCTGGGGAAGATAGCAGAGTTGGAGCTCCAGGACTCAGTCCTTCCACCAAAACGGCCATTAAACAGGCAGGAAATGTCAAAAACAACTATTCCAGGGCTCTGGAGGCCAGAACACCATACAGCAGACAGGGAAGAGCTGGGGGAAGAGGCTGATAAAATATGATAAAGAACAGTGAGTAGAAATGACAGAGCCAACAGAAACTTCAGAGCAGAGCTGACACAGATGCCGCCACTTGGGGAACAGAGACACAAACGTTTGGAGATGCTTGGAGCCCAGCAGACGTCGCCATAAGATTTTAAGAAAGCCAGAACCTAGAGAGAGCCAAGGAAGTCAACAGGCTGAGAGCAATGGAGCCCAGGAACAAAGGACCACCAGATGCCAGCCATGTGACTATCCAGCTGGCAAAGGTGTTCTTGACGCATTGGCCTTCCCTGAATTAAGGAGAAGTTGCCTCAGTGCAAGGAACCGCATTTGACCTTAGGAGTCCAGTGGAGTTTGGAAAGCACCAGCAGGAGTTCCACATCAATGGTCCTGACCACAATTTCTGTCTCAAAGCTCTAAATAAAAGCATTTTTGTGCAAGAGTCTATCATGCTGGAAGTGGGAGGGTGCTAGAAGTGTACACCACCCAAGCTGGGGTCCACTTTTACACGGGCAACTTCCTGGATGGGAGGCTGAAGGGGAAGAATGAAGTGGTCTATCCTAAGCACTCTAGTCTCTGCCTCGAGACCCAGAATTGACCCAATGCTGTCAATCAGCCTCACTTTCCTCCTGTGCTGAGGCTGGGTGAGGAGTACAACCATACCACCTGGTTCAAGTTTTCTGTGGCTTACAGAAGTGTTAAGACATGATTTGTTCTAGAGCCAGGCTGGCAACTTCCTCTGTAGTCTGTTTCCTATACAGAGATGAGGTGAAGATTTATAGGCTTTAAAAGTGATCCTGTGTCTTTTAGTCTCCAGTATCTCAGAGCAACTAGAAGTAAAAACCTAAAAGTATGGACTTGTAACCCATACCAAACTCTGAAATCTGTTCTACAACTAATTGTGCTGTGCTTTAAAATTTATTGCTTTTAAAAAATAAAAAATAATAAAATTCATTGCTTTTTTGTATATATGCTATTTTTTACACACAAAAAAGTAGATTGCAATGATAAAAAAAAATATTCCTTCTAGCCTCCCATATTCTGGAGCAGCTAAAAGGAAAAATCTGAGATGATGGTACAGCAGCCCAAGATAAACTCTGGATCTGTCCTGTAACTACTTATTGAAGAGCACTTTGAAAACTATTGCTTTTTTCTTTCTTTGCTTTGTATATGTTATATTATACATTTAAAAAGTTAAAAAAAAAAAAAGTGATCCTGTGAACTAAAATCATATAAATGGCAGCTGTCATAATAATCAGCTAAGTATTGATTCTCTAGGGGCTTTTCCAACGAATTCCTCGAGGCCATGCCTAATGAACTGCTCTAGTCTCTGTGTAGTTCAGAGGACAAGGGAACCCAACCACCAATGCCATGATCTAAGCCCTGTCATTAACCCAGGAGTGGTAGCCAGGACCCTCATGCTCAGAGGTGGTAGTGGTACCTAGTCAGCTGTTGCTGGTTCCATCTCTCCACTCTGCCTCTTTTTTCTCTTTCTCTAATTTTCACCCTTCCTTTCTTTTATCCTACTCACTCCTTTTCTCCTTTTTCTTGTTCCTCTACCCAAACCACCTTGCTTTGTGCAGCACATTATTAGAGTTTTCAAGGTCATGTCCATTCAACACACTAGCAAATGGAGTCCTCTGCCTCTGTATAAAGCAGTAGAGCTTGAAAGATCAGGAACTGAGGCTTTAGAGAAGTGATCCACCCAAAGGCACACAGCTAGTAAAAATTCTGGCCAGGAGGTCAGAGCTTGTGAATTCAAATCCCTTCTTTACCTGCTCCTCCACCTTGGTCTGCCAGAGCATTCTCAGGTCACTGAGGGCCAAGGAGGGGTCTGCCCCCTTGCTCTAATTGTTAGGACTAGCTTTCTCATTTTTATGAGAAGCCGTACATTGAGTTTAACTGTCTCTAAGCTTTAGAAGGATCTGTAATTTATACTCTGTGCTTTCAGACTGAACTGAGAAAGCTCAGCCAAGCCATTGGAGACAGGAACTGTGTCAGGAAAATGTTTTTCCACTGCATGGAAAGCATATGTGGTGTTACGTAGACATGGTTGGGGCCTCCCTCCTTTCCTAGATAACTGAATCATCAGTGAGGGGTACGAGTTGGTGATTTTTAAAGAAGTATATTTTATACTACTTTTACTAACCATCAGTTCCAATAAACCAAAATCTCTACCTTCAAAAAAAAAAAGAATAGTAAGGAGCTCTCTCCACATGACACCTGTCAGGGCCCATCCCAAATCTTGTAAAGAGCTGAGTTGAGGTCCCTGGCTAGCTCATTAGCGACAGAAAGAGAGAGAAAAACCCCTTTCCCAAGAACAGGGATAGGCAAAGTGAATCCCTGATCATGGGTTTTGATTAGCGAATTCAGATCACTCAGTCCTAGCTCTGAGCTAGTGTTTCAAACCGCCCCAGAAAAAGGTGATGGCAGCCACTGTTTAAACCCCGTCCTGTACTGGGGCAAAGCTGGTGGAGATTTAAAGATGCACTGCTTACTCGGGGCTTCAGGGGACAGTTAGCTGAAGAGCCATATCTGTTAGGTAAACAAAGCCAGGAAACCAGATTTTGGAAGCCATCAAAGAGACTTTTGGTGCCCTTCTTGATCCCCTTCCCAGGGCACATCTGGGCCAGTCTGCACCACTTCATGGGTCCCTGGCCCCATTTTGGCTGGGAAATACTAACTTGGGAAAGTCTTCTCCGGGGTGACTCTCCTCCTAAAACTTACCCTCCAGAAAAAAGCACCTAGAGACAACAAAAGGAGTAGAAAACCTAGAGACAAACCAAAAGCATACATAACAGATCAAGATCCCTAGAGAAGGAAAAGATGAAACAAAATTTTCTCCTGGAAGTAAAAGAATTATTAAAAAAAAAAGCAATCTTAAAAATTTTACTGCAAATATACAACTATGTGATGATATTTGTGAGCCACTGATTGTATATTTTGGATGTACTGTATGTGCATTAAGATATCCCAATAAAATATTAAATATTGGTCCGCCGGCCAGCCGCGCGGCACCCACGCCCCGCAGCAGCCGACCCGCCCGCCCTCCTCTCCCCTCTTTCTTTGTCCACCAGCCAGCCGCGCGGCGCCCACGCCCCGCAGCAGCCGACCCGCCTGCCCTCCTCTCCCCTCTTTCTTGGTCCGCCGGCCCGCCGCGCGGCGCCCACGCCCCACAGCAGCCGACCCGCCCGCCCTACCCTCTTCTCCCTCCTGCTCCGGCGGCTCTCCAACCACCATGGTGCCCTCTTCCGCCTTCACCGGCTCCTTCGCCACCAGCCTGGACAGCCTTGCCACCCTCACCTTTCCTCCTCCAGAACAGCTACTGGGGGAGTGGAGACAATACAGAGCAGCTCCCAGAGCCACGTCGGAGATCAAAGGGACGGCGTACCCCATCCTGGAATGGCTGACTGTCTGGGAGAACCAGCTCCGGTGAGATCACCGAGGGGCGCAGGTTTTCCTGGACGGGACGGCAAGCGGCCGGAGTCCCTCCCTTCCTCCTTCCCAGGCCAGCTGGCAGAATTGGGCAGGCGGTCCCCTTGGGCCGTGGCGGCTGGTGCCCCCACCACGCGAGGCCCCCTGCAACAACTGAGAGACTTGGGTCGAAAATCCCTAGACTGCGGAGAACGGTGAACAGAGGGTCCCTTCCAAACACGTGACTCCCCGGTCCGGCTGGGAACAGTGCACTCTCCCGGGCTGCACAGTTGGCGCCCTTCTGCCACGCTTGGCGCCCCGGGCCGACTAGGAAATTCAGTCAGGCGCTCTCCCGTGGTGCGGCGGCCAGCGACCCTCCCCGTGTTCGGACCCCCAGGCCAGCTGGGACTCTTCCAAGACGCTTTGGCTGCCAAACCTCCCCTACAGCGAGAGTTTTCCAGAGTTAAAGGACCCACAGCAACTTTTACTGGTGGAGCCTGTAGACAAACGTGTGCCACGAGCACCACCTACTGGGTAGGATAAGAAAAACAGAACCCAGAGATTTCATAGAAAAATTTTTCAACCTGTGGGGTCCAACACCCAGGGAAATCTGACTAAATGCCCAGACGCCAGCAGAAGATAAGGGATCACGCTCAGAAAATTGAAAATATGGCCCAATCAAAGGAACAAACCAATAGTTCAAATGAGATACAGGAGCTGAAACAACTAATGCTGAACATACGAACAGAAATGGAAAACCTCTTCAAAAACGAAATCGATAAATTGAGGGAGGACATGAAGAAGACATGGGCTGAACATAAAGAAGAAATAGAAAAACTGAAAAAACAAATCACAGAGCTTATGGAAGTGAAGGATAAAGTAGAAAAGATGGAAAAAACAATGGATACCTACAATGATAGATTTAAAGAGACAGAAGATAGAATTAGTGATTTGGAGGATGGAACATCTGAATTCCAAAAAGAAACAGAAACTATCCGGAAAAGAATGGAAAAATTCGAACAGGGTATCAGGGAACTCAAGGACAATATGAACCGAACAAATATACATATTGTGGGTGTCCCAGAAGGAGAAGAGAAGGGAAAAGGAGGAGAAAAACTAATGGAAGAAATTATCACTGAAAATTTCCCAACTCTTATGAAAGACCTAAAATTACAGATCCAAGAAGTGAAGCGCACCCCAAAGAGATTAGACCCAATAGGCATTCCCCAAGACACTTATTAGTTAGAATGTCAGAGGTCAAAGAGAAAGAGAGGATCTTGAAAGCAGCAAGAGAAAAACAATCCATCACATACAAGGGAAACCCAATTAGACTATGTGTAGATTTCTCAGCAGAAACCATGGAAGCTAGAAGACAGTGGGATGATATATTTAAGTTACTAAAAGAGAAAAACTGCCAACCAAGACTCCTATATCCAGCAAAATTGTCCTTCAAAAATGAGGGAGAAATTAAAACATTTTCAGACAAAAAATCACTGAGAGAATTTGTGCCCAAGAGACCAGCTCTGCAAGAGATACTAAAGGGAGCACTAGAATCAGAACCGAAAAGACAGAAGAGAGAGGTATGGAGAAGAGTGTAGAAAGAAGGAAAATCAGATATGATATATATAATACAAAAGGCAAAATGGTAGAGGAAAATATTATCCAAACAGTAATAACACTAAATGTTAATGGACTGAATTCCCCAATCAAAAGACATAGATTGGCAGAATGGATTAAAAAACAGGATCCTTCTATATGCTGTCTACAGGAAACACATCTTAGACCCAAAGATAAACATAGGTTGAAAGTGAAAGGTTGGGAAAAGATATTTCATGCAAATAACAACCAGAAAAGAGCAGGAGTGGCTATACTAATATCCAACAAATTAGACTTCAAATGTAAAACAGTTAAAAGAGACAAAGAAGGACACTATATACTAATAAAAGGAACAATTAAACAAGAAGACATAACAATCATAAATATTTACGCACTGAACCAGAATGCCCCAAAATACGTGAGGAATACACTGCAAACACTGAAAAGGGAAATAGACACATATACCATAATAGTTGGAGACTTCAATTCCCCACTCTCATCAATGGACAGAACATCTAGACAGAGGATCAATAAAGAAATAGAGAATCTGAATATTACTATAAAGGAGCTAGACTTAACAGACATTTATAGGACATTAAATCCCACAACAGCAGGATACACCTTTTTCTCAAGTGCTCATGGATCATTCTCGAAGATAGACCATATGCTGGGTCACAAAGCAAGTCTTAACAAATTTAAAAAGACTGAAATCATACACAACACTTTCTCGGATCATAAAGGAATGAAGTTGGAAATCAATAATAGGCGGAGTGCCAGAAAATTCACAAATACGTGGAGGCTCAACAACACTCTCTTAAACAACAAGTGGGTCAAAGAAGAAATTGCTAGAGAAATTAGTAAATACCTAGAGGCGAATGAAAATGAAAACACAACATATCAAAACTTATGGGACGCAGCAAAGGCAGTGCTAAGAGGGAAATTTATTGCCCTAAATGCCTACATCAGAAAAGAAGAAAAGGCAAAAATGCAGGAATTAACTGTCCACTTGGAAGAACTGCAGAAAGAACAGCAAACTAATCCCAAAGCAAGCAAAAGGAAAGAAATAACAAAGATTAGAGCAGAAATAAATGAAATTGAAAACATGAAAACAATAGAGAAAATCAATAAGGCCAGAAGTTGGTTCTATGAGAAAATCAATAAGATTGATGGGCCCTTAGCAAGATTGACAAAAAGAAGAAGAGAGAGGATGCAAATAAATAAGATCAGAAATGGAAGAGGAGACATAACTACTGACCTCACAGAAATAAAGGAGGTAATAACAGGATACTATGAACAACTTTACGCTAATAAATACAACAATTTAGATGAAATGGACAGGTTCCTGGAAAGACATGAACAACCAACTTTGACTCAAGAAGAAATAGATGACCTCAACAAACCAATCACAAGAGATTGAATTAGTCATTCAAAAGCTCCCTAAAAAGAAAAGTCCAGGACCAGACAGCTTCACATGTGAATTCTATCAAACATTCCAGAAAGAATTAGTACCAACTCTCCTCAAACTCTTCAAAATAATCGAAGTGGAGGGAAAACTACCTAATTCATTCTATGAAGCCAACATCACCCTCATACCAAAACCAGGCAAAGATATTACAAAAAAAGAAAACTACAGACCAATCTCCCTAATGAATATAGATGCAAAAATCCTCAATAAAATTCTAGCAAATCGTATCCAACAACACATTAAAAGAATTATACATCATGACCAAGTAGGATTCATCCCAGGTATGCAAGGATGGTTCAACATAAGAAAATCAATTCATGTAATACACCACATCAACAAATCAAAGCAGAAAAATCACATGATCATCTCAATTGATGCAGAGAAGGCATTTGACAAGATTCAACATCCTTTCCTGTTGAAACACTTCAAAAGATAGGAATACAAGGGAACTTCCTTAAAATGATAGAGGGAATATATGAAAAACCCACAGCTAATATCATCCTCAATGGGGAAAAATTGAAAACTTTCCCCCTAAGATCAGGAACAAGACAAGGATGCCCACTTTCACCACTATTATTCAACATTGTGTTGGAGGTTCTAGCCAGAGTAATTAGACAAGAAAAAGAAATACAAGGCATCAAAATTGGAAAGGAAGAAGTAAAACTATCACTGCTTGCAGACGATATGATACTATACGTCGAAAACCCGGAAAAATCCACAACAAAACTACTAGAGCTAATAAATGAGTACAGCAAAGTAGCAGGCTACAAGATCAACATTCAAAAATCTGTAGCTTTTCTATACACTAGTAATGAACAAGCTGAGGGGGAAATCAAGAAATGAATCCCATTTACAATCGCAACTAAAAGAATAAAATAGCTAGGAATAAATTTAACTAAAGAGACAAAAAACCTATATAAAGAAAACTACAAAAAACTGCTAAAAGAAATCACAGAAGACCTAAATACATGGAAGGGCATACTGTGTCCATGGATTGGAAGACTAAATATAATTAAGATGTCAATCCTACCTAAACTGATCTACAGATTCAATGCAATACCAATCAAAATCCCAACAACTTATTTTTCAGAAATAGAAAAACCAATAAGCAAATTTATCTGGAAGGGCAGGGTGCCCCGAATTGCTATAAACATCTTGAGGAAAAAAAACGAAGCTGGAGGTCTCGCGATGCCAGACTTTAAGGCATATTATGAAGCCACAGTGGTCAAAACAGCATGGTATTGGCATAAAGATAGATATATCGACCAATGGAATCGAACAGAGTGTTCAGATATAGACCCTCTCATCTATGGACATTTGATCTTTGATAAGGCAGTCAAGCCAACTCACCTGGGACAGAACAGTCTCTTCAATAAATGGTGCCTAGAGAACTGGATATCCATATGTAAAAGAATGAAAGAAGACCTGCATCTCACACCTTATACAAAAGTTAACTCAAAATGGATCAAAGATCTAAACATTAGGTCTAAGACCATAAAACAGTTAGAGGAAAATGTAGGGAGATATCTTATGAATCTTACAACTGGAGGTGGTTTTATGGACCTTAAACCTAAAGCAAGAGCACTGAAGAAATAAATAAATAAATGGGAGCTCCTCAAAATTAAACACTTTTGTGCATCAAAGAACTTCATCAAGAAAGTAGAAAGACAGCCTACACAATGGGAGACAATATTTAGAAATGACACATCAGATAAAGGTCTAGTATCCAGAATTTATAAAGAGATTGTTCAACTCAACAACAAAAAGACAGCCAACCCAATTACAAAATGGGAAAAAGACTTGAACAGACACCTACCAGAAGAGGAAATACGGATGGCCAAGAGGCACATGAAGAGATGCTCAATGTCCCTGGCCATTAGAGAAATGCAAATCAAAACCACAATGAGATATCATCTCACACCCACCAGAATGGCCATTATCAACAAAACAGAAAATGACAAGTGCTGGAGAGGATGCGGAGAAAGAGGCACACTTATCCACTGTTGGTGGGAATGTCAAAGGGTACAACCACCTTGGAAGGCAGTTTGGCGGTTCCTCAAAAAGCTGAATATAGAATTGCCATATGACCCAGCAATACCATTGCTAGGTATCTACTCAAAGGACTTAAGGGCAAAGACACAAACGGACATTTGCACACCAATGTTTATAGCAGCATTATTTACAATTGCAAAGAGATGGAAACAGTCAAAATGTCCATCAACAGAAGAATGGCTAAATAAACTGTGGTATATACATACGATGGAATATTATGCAGCTTTAAGACAAGATAAACTTATGAAGCATGTAATAACATGGATGGATCTAGAGAATATTATGCTGAGTGAGTCCAGCCAAAAACTAAAGGACAAATACTGTATGGTCCCACTGATGTGAACGGACATTCGAGAATAAACTTGAAATATGTCATTGGTAACAGAGTCTAGCAGGAGTTAGAAACAGGGTAAGATAATGGATAATTGGAGCTGAAGGGATACAGACTGTGCAACAGGACTAGATACAAAAACTCAAAAATGGACAGCACAATAATACCTAATTGTAAAGTAATCATGTTAAAACACTGAATGAAGCTGCATCTGAGCTATAGGGTTTTTTTTTTACTATTATTACTACTTTTATTTCTTTTCTCTATATTAACATTTTATATCTTTTTCTGTTGTGTTGCTAGTTCCTCTAAACCGATGCAAATGTACTAAGAAACGATGATCATGCATCTATGTGATGATGTTAAGAATTACTGAGTGCATATGTAGAACGGCATGATTTCTAAATGTTGTGTTAATTTCTTTCTTTTTTTTTCTTTCTTTCCGTTAATAAAAAAAAATTTTTTAAATTTAAAAAATATGTATTAAATATTAAAAATATTTTTTAAAAAAATAACTAAATTCATTTCATAACATGCATATTTCAGAAGAACTATATGGATATCACTGACAAAAAAGGGAGGAATTTAGAAATATCACTTTTTTTCTAACCAATCTCAATGCCAATAAATGTATTATATCACATACACACATACAAAAAAAATTGTACAGCATATCCAAGGCAAGAATCAGTTGAAGAACTAAAAAAACCTGATTAAACATGGCCTAGTCTAAAGATATAGATTAAGACATATATAAGTCTACATAAATATACAGACTGAGAAAAAGAGCCTTAACACAAAATCAATCAACAATAAAACCCAAGACACGAGAGAAATTGACATTCAGAGTACACACATCAAGATAATAGAATTCCAGACATCAGCAAAAAAATTCCAAGCCATTCTAAGAAAAAGGAAGATATGACCCAGTCAACACAACACATTAAAAATTCAGAGGACACAGAATTTGAAACAATTAATCAAAGATGTCTGAACAAATCTAAACAATTCAAGGAGAGGAAGGAAAACACAGCTAAAAAGATAAAGCATACTAAGAAGACACAGTGAGCATAAAGAATTTGAAAGCATAAAAACAAACATAACAGAAATTATGGGAATGCAAGACACAAAAGATATTAAAAATAAACAAGGTTTGATTTTTGACGTGATTTTGCAGGTTTGTTCAACCATTTTTAATTAGTTGTTTCAACTCCTGTATCTCATTTGAAATATTGGTTTGTTCCTTTGACTAGGCCATGTCTTCGATTTTCCTAGTATGATTTGTTATTTTTTTACTGGTAGCTAGGCATTTGACTTCCTTAATAGTTATTCTGGAGGTCATTTTCACTATTTTACCGAGGGTTTTCTGGTTGGTTGGCTTTGTTCTCTATGTGTTCTTTGGCATTCAGTTCAATTTATTCTAGACCTCTAGCACAGTCATCTGTTTAACTCATCAGAATTTCCAGCTCTTGTTATTCTGGAACCATTTTTTGAGGGGGGTTTCCTCAGATATGACAGACCCAGTCAGATTTTTCCCAAACCTGACAGGCCCACGTCTCAGGAGGGGGTGCAATCAGCATCAAGTTTCCGTGATGGTGAGACCCAGCAGGTTGTCAGACTTTGCTATGAAGCCTCTAGAGCTGTGGCTTTCCAATCCTTTCCAGCAGGTGGCGCTTGTCCCTCTGCAGCTTTCCTACAGCCTTAAGCGATGCAGTGCCTTTAATTCTCAGCAGCCTCTCCCTGCCAGAGGCGTGGCTGAGACAGAGGATGAGGTAGTAGACGAGCTTAGTTGCTTCTGTTTTCCAGATCTTGTGGTCTGAATTACTTTGAGGACCGCCATTTGAGCTGGGCCCCACCCCCCTCTTCTTGGGGGTAGAAACACCATTTAGGGTGTATATTTCTCTAGACTTAGCTCCCTGAGGAACCACCAAACTGCCTTCCAGAGCGGTTGCACCATTCTACATTCCCATCAACTGTGCACAAGTGTGCATTATCTTTCTCCAGCATTTGAGTTGTTTTTGTGATAAGGGGCATTCTAGTGGGTGTTGAGATGATATCTCACTATAGTTTTGATTTGCATTTCCCAAACAACCAGTGAACTTGAGCATCTTTTCATGTGCTTTTAGCCATTTGTATTTCCTCTTCTGAAAAGTGTCTGTCCATGTCTTTTGCCCATTTTTTTAAAATGTTTTTTAATGTGAAATATAACATATATACAAAGAAAAGAAAGAAAAAGCAATGTTTTCAAAGGACACTTTAACAAGCAGTTATACCTGGTCATTCCCTGGAACTTCTGGTATTTGTATGACACCTGAGACTCAGAGTTAGAGCTCTGAAGCTATGAAAGTCAACATTACCCCATATATCAACTGTTACAAAAGTTAAAAAAGTGATCAGACTTTGACTAGAGATATGAATGAAGCTGATATGGATAGGACTAAGGTAAATCACAACAGAGGGTAAAGGAAGATATGGTCTATATTTTAAAACTTCAACTTCTGTATGAGACCAAAGGAAGAGTTGCTTATTTGGTTCAAAATTTAAATTTTTGGTAGTGCATTATCAAATTTAACTTTTATGGTAGTTTATTCAAGCACCATTATTACACAGAATCTTGAATAGGGAGTGAGATATTCTTGGTTTATACAGTGTGCTGGTTTGAAGCTATTATGTACCCCAGAAAAGCCATATCCTTTAATCCTCATTCAGTATTGCTGGATGGAATTTTGTTTATTGTTTACATGGAGGTATGACCCACCCAATCGTGGGTGGTTAACTTTTGATTAGATGATTTCCATGGAGATGTGTCTCCATCTATTCAAGGTGGGGTTGCTTTACTGCAGTCCTTTAAGGGGGAACCATTTTGGGAAAAGCTTTAGAGACACAAGAGCCACGAGAATGACAGAGCCAACAGAATGGACAAAGCCCTGGGAAAGCCACTGAAGAGAAAGCTAGCAGATTTCACCATGTGCCTTTCCAGCTGAGAGAAAAAATCTGAATGGCATCGGCCTTCTTGAATCAAGGTATCTTTCCCCAGATGCCTTAGATTGGACATTTGCATGCTTGATTTAATTTGGACATTTTCAAAGCCTTAGAACTGTAAACTTGCAACTTAATAAATTCCACTTTTTAATGGAATGACTTTTCAAGGGTATGAACCTTTATCTAGGGTATGAACAGATGAGTAAAAAACTAAGGACAAAAATATATAAATAAATAAAAATAAGAACAAAAAAATAAATAATGGGAGGGGTAAGGGGTAAAAAAACAGAGTAGATTGCAATATTAGTGGTCAAGGAGAGAGAGGAGTAAGGGAAAGGAAATGTTTCTTTTTCTTTATATTTCTTTTTCTGGAGTAATGCAAATGTTCTGAAAATCATCATGGTGATGAATGCAGAACTATGTCATGATACTATGAGGCACTGATTGTATGCTGTGGGTGGACTATATGGTGCATGAAGATATTTCAATAAAAACATTCTTTTAAACAAATAGTTACAGAACAGATTTCAAAATTTACTATGGGTTATCATTCCACTATTTCAGATTTTTTCTTTCTAGCTTCATCAAAACACTGGAGGCTAAGCTCTGAAGAAGTAAATCTCTCCAAGCAAGCTACAAAATCTTTCTTGTTTTTTTGTAAAGGGCTTACTTACATAACCCAAACATTTTGGTTGGGTTTGGAACATGGAACCCAAACTACTATAGCAGGACACAATAAACAGATGCTGAATTAAAAACAAACAAAAAACACTGGAGACTAGAAGAAATATAAAAATAGTGATTCAGCAGTCATACTCATTTGTTAAATCCTCTTTTCTCTGTTATAACTCCTCCTCCTCCTTTGATCTTTCTCCTAATATACAGGGATCTTCAGGCAATGCCTGTTCTGACATACTGAGAAAGGTGTCGACCCTAAAGGATAGGGGGATGTAATTAATTGAAAATTTTGGACAGGCTGGTCCCTCTGGGCTTCAGGATTTATCTGGCCTAGCAACCCTCTGGATATTATAGGTTCCAGGAAAGCAACTGTGCATGAAACTTATAAAGTCTCAGTTTGAGCCCTAGGTGTTAAGAGTTAACAGGAGGGATGTTGGTTGGGGTTTAGCAAACCATGGCAATTAGCACTGTCTAACTGAAGCTTGCATAAGAGTAGCCTCCAAAATAGCCTCTTGACTCCACCTGATCTCTCTTAGCTACTGATGCCTTATTTTATTACACTTCTTTTCCCCTTTTTGGTCAGAAAAGTGTTGTTGATCCCACAGAGACAGGGCCAAACTCATCCCTGGGTGTCACACCCCACACTGTCAGGGAGGTTTTCACCCCTGAATGTCACGTCCAACTTAGGAGGAAGGGTAATGATTTTCCTTGCAGAGTTGGGCTAAGAGAGAGAAGCCACATCTGAGCAACAAAAGAGGTTTCCTGGAAGCAACATTTAGACCTCGTTATAGATAGTCTTCTCCACTACAGAAATAAGTTTCATAAAGGCAAGTCTCAAAATCAAGGATTTGGCCAATTTTCTTGGGAATCCCCTGTGGTTAAGAGGGTACCCAGGGTTTCCCAATGGGAAAGTTTCATAGGTCTTTATTTTTTTTTCCTTTGGACCCTCATGGAATTCTACCAATACTTATAATTTTCAGCCCACCATTCTTGAGATGTATCTTGGTATCACATTAAGCTATACAGAATAACAAGGCCTTGTTCCTGTTCTGGATTTCAGGAGTTTGGGTTGTTTAAATGAGCTATCCGGACAGGCTGATTTAAATTGCGTTTTACAGAAAATTTAGGATGCAAACATAATAAACCACTCTGCCTTTGGGCTCATAAAGTAAGCAAAAGTCTGGAGTACATACCCTACCATCTTTTACCCTGTATTCTGCTTAGTCCAGCATGGTTATTTTGCCCATTTTTTATTGGGTTGTTTGTCTTTTTTGTTAAGTTGTAGAATCTCTGGATATTACTCTGTATATTAATCCCTTATCTGAAATGTGGTTTCCAAATACCTCCCACTACATAAGCTGCCTTTTTACTTTTCTGACAACATTCTTTGATGCATAAAAGTGTTTAATTTCGAGATCTCATTTATCTGTTTCTTTTCTTTATTGCTTGTGTTTTGGATTTAAGGTCTAGGAAACCACCTACTATCACAAGATTTATAAGATATTTCCCTGCATTGTCTTCTAAAAGTTTTATGGTCTTAGCTCTAATGTCTTTAATCTAATGTCTTTGATCCATTTTGAGTTAATTTTTATACAGGAGTCCTCTTTCATTCTTTGTATATGGATATCCTGTTCTCCAAACACCATTTATTAAAGAGGCTGCTCTGTCCCAGTTGGGTAGCTTGACCGTCTTATCAAAGATCAACTGTCTGAGATGAGAGGGTGTGAGATCTTGCTGGTTTGTACAGGTTAGTGTGATGCCCTGATACATGCCAGAGTAATTTGTACAGAATAAAAAAGTATTTGGTAGACTGGGGAGAAAGGAGGAAATATTAAACTTCCCCAACTAGGGAATTCCTGATATTCCCAGAAGCGTTGGGGAAAATCAACTTACTAGGCCAAGCCCTCGATCTTGGGGCTCACCCCTATGAAACTTATTCCTGCAAAGAAGCTAAGCCTACTTATAAATATGCCTAAAACTCACCCCCAGAGAATAATTGTTGCTCAGACGTGGCCTCTTTCTAAACCAACTTGGCAAGTAAACTCGCTGCCCTCCCCCATTACATGGGACATGACTACCAGGGGTGTAACTCTCCCTGACAATGTGGGACATGACTCCCAGGGATGAGCTGGGACCTGGGATCATGGAATGGAGAACCTGTTTTGACCAAAAGAGGGAAGAGAGAAATGAAACAAAATAACAAGTGACTGAGAGATTTCAAATAGAGTTGAGAAGTCATTCTGGAGGTTAGACTTATGAATTACATAGATATCCCTTTTCACTTTTTGGTGTACTGGAATAGATTGAGGGAAATGACTGAAACTGGTGAATTGTAATCCAATAGGTTTGACTCTTGAAGATGATTGTATAACAGCTGTTATGGTGTGACCACATGATTGCGAAAACCTTGTGACTGATGCTCCCTTTTTCCAGTATATGGACAGATGAGTAAAGATAAAAAAATAAATAAATAAATAAATAAATAAATAATAAGGGGAAATAAGGCATCTGGGATGTTTTGGGTGTTTTTATTACTTATACTTTTTTTTATTGTTTATGGAGTAATAAAAATATCAAAAAATCAACTATGACGAATGCACAACTATAAGATGATACTATGAACCACTGACTGTACACTGTGGATGATTATATGGTATGTGACTGTATCTCAATAAAATTGCATTTAAAAATGTATTAGGGTCTCCCACTCTGAAAAACCTATTCCTATTAACATTGAATAAATTAAGAACTGGCAAATTCCACATTGGGACCAAAGGATGGTGGGGAAAGATGGGGCGAGGTGGGGAGTCATTGTACAGCTTGGAACTAAAGAAAAAGTCCGGGGCCAGGAATAAGGTTTTCCTAGAAACCACTATGGCATAACAACCTAGGTTTTCCTGGAAAGCAGTATGGCTGACAACTGAGAAAAAAGTCAATCTGTTTGGGTTCTAATCCACTTCCATCATATACTAACAATGGAACTTGGGCCTCTGCTTCTTCATTTCTAAACTGAAGATAATAAGGGTGCCTATATCAAATTCCAGAGTGATGCCCTGATAAATCCCAGAGTGATTTGAACAGTGAATAAAAAAGTATTTGCAAAGTCCCCTTCGGGGGATGGTAAGAAAGGGGGAAAATTCAACTTCCCCAAGTTGAATTCTTGATATTCTCACAAGCTGTGCAGACAACCAAAGCTATAGGCTGAGCCCCCAATCTTGGGAATTGTTCATGTGAAACTTAACCCCAAAAAGGATAGTTCAAGCTTATTTAAAATTAGGCCTAAGAGTCACCCACAAGAGAACTTCTTTTGTTGCTCAGATGTGGCCTCTCTCTCCAGCCAACACAACAGGTAAACTCACCACACTCCCCTGTCTACGTGGGACATGACTCCCAGGGGTGTGAACCTTCCTGGCAACTTGGGACAGAAATCCTGGAGTGAGCTGAGACTCAGCATGAAGGGATTGAGAAAAACCCTAGAATAAGCTGAGATTTAGCATCAAGGGATTGAGAAAACCTTCTCAACCAAAAGGGGGAAGAATGAAATGAGACAAAGTGTCAATGGCTGAGAGATTCCAAAAAGAGTGGAGAGGCTGGAGTGGAGAGGGTTGTCCTGGAGGTTATTCTTATGCATTGAGTAGATATCATCTTGTTGTTCAAGATGTAATGGAGAGGCTGGAGGGAACTGCCTGAAAATGTAGAGCTGTGTTCCAGTAGCCATGTTTCTCGAAGATGACTGAATAATGATATAGCTGTCACAATATGACTGTGTGATTGTGAAAACCTTGTCTCTGATGCTCCTTTTATCTACCTTGTCAAGAAACGAATAGAACACATAGAATAAAAGTAAATAATAGGGGGAACGAATGTTAAAATAAATTTAGTTTGAAATGCTACTGATAAATGAAAGTGAGGGGTAAGGGGTATGGTATGTATAATCTTTTTTTTTCTGTTATTGTTTTATTTCTTTTCCTGAATTGATGCAAATGTTCTAAGAAATGATGAATATTCAACTATGTGATGATATTGAGAATTACTGAATATATATGTAGAACAGAACTATATGTTAATTTGTTTGTTTGTTCTTAACTTTTTTTAATTAATAAATAAATTTTTAAAAAATTAGGCCTAAGAGTCACCCCTAAGAGAACCTCTTTTATTGCTCAGATGTGGCCTCTCTCTCTAGCCAACACAACAAGCAAACTCACCACCCTTCCCCTGTCTACGTGGGACATGACTCCCAGGGGTATGGACCTTCCTGGCAACGTGGGACAGAAATCCTGGAGTGAGCTGAGACTCAGCATCAAGGGATTGAGAAAAACCCTAGAATGAGCTGAGACCCAGCATTAAGGGATTGAGAAAACCTTCTCGACCAAAAGGGGTAAGAGCGAAATGAGACAAAATAAAGTGCCAATGGCTGAGAGATTCCAAACAGAGTTGAGAGGTTATCCTGGAGGTAATTCTTATGCATTAAATAGATATCACCTTGTTGGTCAAGATGTCATAGAGAGGCTGGAGAAAACTGCCTGAAAATGTAGAGCTGTATTCCAGTAGCCATGTTTCTTGAAGATGATTGTATAATGATATAGCTTTCACAATGTGACTGTGTGACTGTGAAAACCTTGTGTCTGATCCTCCTTTTATCTACCTTATCAACAGACCAGTAAAACATACGGAATAAAAATAAATAATAAGGGGAACAAATGTTAAAATAAATTTAGACTGAAATGCTAGTGATCAATGAAGGGGAGGGGTAAGAGGTATGGTATGTATGATTTTTTTTGTTTTCTTTTTATTTCTTTTTCTGAATAGATGCAAATATTCCAAGAAATGATCACGATGATGAATATGCAACTATGTGATGCTACTGTGAATTACTGATTTTATATGTAGAATGGAATGATCAAAAGTTAAGAATGTTTGCATTTGTTTGGTGTTTTTTGATATTTTAAAAAAACTAAAAAATTAAAAAAAAAGAACAAATGTGCTTGTATGTTGTTGTATCAATGAAAATTTTTTTAAAAAGCCCCTCCCCCCAAAAAAGAATGTCTATTTCAACTAGATTACTATGCAGACTTAATGAGACAATGCAAATAAAATGCTAAACACAGAGCACAGCACATAGGAAATGTGAGCTATTGCTATTATTGGTCCTAATTATGCTACTTACTAAGACACAGAACTGTCTAATGGGAGGCCTGAAAGAGACCTTATAGAATATCTGACGTCTAATTCAGGCCTTTTCTGCTAAAGTGGAGAAATCTGAGACCTAGGGAAACGTCATGCCTTGCCAGAGATGCAGCAAGTTGACTGTACAGTCAGATCTAGGAACTAGGTTTTCAGTCCAAAAGTGCTCTCTCCACTATCCTGGGCTATGTTCTGCACACAAAGGTCTTCTGATATCTTTTTCTAGAGTGATGCAAATGTTCTAAAAAATGATCATGGTGATGAATACACAACTATGTGATGATAACTGTGAGCCACGGATTGTACACCTTGTAGGCAATGTCTTGTCAAGATTTAACAATAAAAATATTTTTAAAGGGTGAGCCACAGTGGCTCAGCAGGCAGAGCTTTCGTCTGCCATTGCAGGAGTCCCGGGTTCAATTCCCGGTACCTGCCCATGCAAGCAGAAAAAAAAACTTTTTCAAAGTCTTTTGTAAACTACAGGGTGCTCTATGAAAGTAAATTATTCAGCTTGATACTTAAGATATTTAACCTTACAGGGTGAGACTCCTCCAATGTAAAATGGAAATAATCCCTGCTTTACACTCTTTTCTTGAGGTTATCAGTCCCTGGTTCACTGTCATTTTCTCCAGTACTATTTTTCTCATGATTTTGGTGATTTCAATAACCACATAATCATTTTGATATACATACAGATGATCCTTCTAGAATTCCATCTCCAATAATTCTTCAACTTCATGAGGATCTATTGATCCAGCCCCTTTTCCATTAATCCTACACAATCATGTCTTAATTTCCCTCCCATCAAATCCCAAGGTCCACCAGGATAATCACTCCTCTGCCCCTATCTTACATCATTATTGTGGCCTGGCAAAACTCCAACCCTTCTACCCAACTGCTGTACTCTTTCATTCAGGCAGCAGAAGGTGGCAGGGGAATAACATACAACTATGCCAACTGGTTTCAATAAATTCATGACCATTAACCTAAAGAGATATTCAGCAATAAATACTACTAATTTCTAAAATCTAGTCATTCCTTCTTCTAAATCAGAGCTTCTCATGCTTTAATGTGTATACTATCCATATGGTAGCCACTAGCCACATGCAGCTGTTTAATTTTTAAATTAATTAAAATTAAAGATTCAATCCCTTAGTTATAATAGCCACATTTTAAGTGCTCAATCATCACATATTGTTAGTAGCTACCAAATTAGACAGTGCACATATAGAGAATGGTTGCATCTCTACATAATGTTCTATTAGACAGCACTGTCCTAGGCAAATGTTTCATACCTTCTCCTGTCTTCAAACCTCCAACACCTCCTCTCCAATCCTCATGCTTAGCTGATAACCTTGCTTTCTATATCACTACTGAGAAAACAGAAATGACCAGAAATAACTTCCACAAGTTCCATCATCACATCTACCAAACATGCATCTGTTATCTGTTTATTCCACCCTCGCTCCCGGACGAGCAGCATGGAGTCCTATTTAACCCCTCTACTGGAGGGGTTAAACGTTCTACTCAGGAACATCACTTCAGCAACTGTTCCCTCTGTTCTGCATCAATTTTCCCTTTCTACTGGATAATTCCCAAGAGTACACTAGCATTGTGTAATTTCTCCTATCTCAAAAAAAAAAAAAACTCTCTTTTACTTTCTTCTACTGCACCATTTCTCTGCTCTCCTTTATAGAATTCTTTGAGAATTATCCATACACTTTATTTCCAGTCCCAGTCTTCCTATTCTTTCTTGAACCCACTTTTTGATCAGGCTTTTGCCCCTGCTACTCTTCAGAGACTGTTCAAATGACCTCCATGTTCCTAAATACAATAGTCAATTCTCATTCTTCATTTATCAATTTCATTTACAATTTGATCTATCATAGCATATGGCACTCTTTCTTGAAATACTTTCTTTACCTGGTTCCCAGGTTACCACATTCTTCTCTCCCACTAGTTCTTCTTATTCAGTTGCCTCTGCTGAGTATTCCTCATCTCTGTCCTTGTATCTTTTGTATCATCTATGTATACTCAACACATACCTTAGTGAGCTCATTTGGTCCTACCTGCTTTAAATAGCATCAATATTCACCTCTAGACCAGGTCCTTCCATTGATGTCCACATTCATAGATCTAAATATTTACTCAGCACTCCTCAGGGAACATCTAATAAGTATCTCAAGCTTCATATGTTCACATAAAGAACCTCTGATCTCACACAAACCCCACCAAACTCTGCTCCTCCCCCAGTTTTCCAACTATCAACATTCAATCCATCAGCAAGTCTTGTTGGCTGTACCTTCAGAATATTCCCAAAACCCAACCATTCCTCACCACCTCCATTACTTCCAGTCTGGCTCAAGTCCCCAATCTCTTGCAAATGATCACTCAGAACTACTAAGTGATCTCTCTGCTTTCACTCCTGACCACCCCACCATCACCATTAGTCTGTTCTCATCACAGCAAAACATTCCAAAGGCTTCCAGACTCATTCAGAGTTGCAATCAACGTTCGTACAGCAAACTACAAAGCCGTATATGGTCCACACACTCACACATACCCATCCATGCACACACCATCTCATTGTCCTTTGGCCACACAATCTTCTTTGCTTTTTCCTCACACTATTGCCTTTGCCTGTAAACGTCTTGTCCTATATAGTTGTATGGCTTGCTCCCTTACCTCCTTTGCCTTTCTTAAACATCCTTCTTCAAATCGCAACCCTACTCCCACCCCACACTCCTTAGTCACCCTTCTTGCTCTATTTTTTTTTTCGATAGCACTCATCGGCACCAGACATGCTAAATTTTTTACCACATATTTCAGTATGCACACACACAAAGAGCACACAGTAACTCCATGAAAGAAGAGATTTTTGTCTTATTGGGAGGTTTAGGAGGTGCTAAATAATTTTTTGTTGAATAAAGAAATCAATGTTACAAGCTCCTTCCTGTCCACCACAGTTTTTTAAATTCCAGTGAAATAAGACGACATGGAAGCAGTCTATAAAGTTAAAGTTTCTGGCTCAACAGCTAGCAAGAAAGGGCACCTCCAACAGGATAGCCACGCCTTAGCGTGGCTCGGGGCGGTGGACTAGCCTCCCCTTCAAAAAAGGATTTTTTTTTTTTTCCCGGCAGACAGCGGTTACCACGTGGAATGCCCTAAATTTAGGCAGAGACAGACCTCCATGGTTCTAGGGCCCGGCTCAGCGGACTTCTTCCCGCCCAAACTTACCGCCATAGCGCCGCCAACAGACGTACAAACCTACGACAGCAACCTCAGCGAAGTCTCCTCAAAGAATTAGCTACAAACTCTCTGCTCCCTCTTGGTGCAGCCAGGTGCTCGAGAACACTAAAATACACGCTTCACACCTGCGCAGGCAATTCCTGGCTCACTCCTAACTGCAGCGAGTGCAGCGTGCAGCCCGCCGGGAAATGTAGTTCCAAGACCACGATAGCCAACGTCTAACAGGCGTCTAATGACTACAATTTCCAGAGGACAGCGGGCTAACGGAAGTTGCCCCTAAAGGCCCAGTCAAAGGTGACACCGGTAGTGACGCCACAGGCATGGTTGAACTACAAAGTCCATGATGCAGTTCGGAAGAGACGCCTTCTGCAAGCGCGCCCTGGCGGTGGAGGGGTTTTTAGGCCTTCAACCTTTTCACCCTGTGAGGTGTTTGTGAGGGTGCGTAGAGTTTATTACTCTCCAGTGACTGAGGTGCTAATTATGGCTTGCTGCGGTGTACAGATATTTATTACTGCCGGTGGCATATAATAGCCCAGCATTTAGACATTTTATAGCCACGAATTAACAATCTTCATCTTAAAGCGAGGAACTCGAAATCTGCTTACACGATGTCCCAGTGCCGGACTCAGACCACTGGACTGCTGCCATCACGGCTGCGCTGCCCGGTACCATAGTCGCCAGTCACATGCGGCCATTTAAAGTTAAATTAAAATTATATAAAAATTCTGTTCTTGGTCGTACTAGCCACATTTCACGTGCTCAGTAGTCCATGTGGCTAGAGGCTACGGTATTGGACATACGGAACGGAAAATTTTCATTATTACTGAAAGTTCTGTTGCACAGCGTTGTTCCTAGGCTCGTTCGCTCGGGTGGCCAGGTTAGTTACTCTCACGTGCGTTGATTTTATTAATTCCGTCAACTTCCATTAAGCACCTACAGTGCACTTCAAGGGGGGATGGGTGCGTGAGGGGAGGGGGACCCCAGCCCAGAAGTGCCTTCCTGAAAGACTACCGGAATTTTTTTAAGCATTTCCTTTTTTTTTTTTTTTTTTTATCACAACTATCTGAAATGCAGTTTAATAATGGTTTAGCACTTTGCCTGGCATGATGGGCTCAGAAAGTACTTATTGGATGAAAGGAAGGAAGGAAGCTAATACGGAACTTTAGGCTAGAGAGAACTTGCCAGTGGCTCTCCCACCTCTGGACTCTTACATTTGCAAATACTATCTATTACCTTCCATGCCCTCTTCCTTGGTTGCTAACCCTTTAGTCCTCATTTCCTGACAGCCCAAGTATGGGTTCAAAGTCCCTCCTAGAAGGTGTAATTGTTAATTCTAAATTCTGAGGTACTGAACTATTTGTATATAGCCTGGTCTTTCCCCAAAACTTCCGGTATTTATGTGACACCTGAGACTCAGAGTCAGAGCTCTGAAGCCATGAAAATCAGCGGTACCCCGTATAGGAACAGTTTAAAAAGTTGAAAAAAGTGATCAGTCATCGAGTACAGATATGAATGAAGCCGATATGGATAGGACTAAGGTATATTAGTCTGGGTAAAGGATGATATCGTCAGTATCTTAAAACTTGAACTTCTGTGTGAGACTAAAGGAAGAGATGTTTATTTGGTGCAAGGTTTATATTTTGGTTAGTGCATTTCTTAATTTAACTTGTATGGTCAGTTTAGTTGAACACCATAAATACAGGGAATCTTGAATGAGATTTTGTTGGTTTGTCCAGCTTAGTGTGATGCCCCGATAAATTCCAGAGTAATTTGGACAGTGAATAAAGAAGTATTTGCAGGGTCTCCTTAGGGGATTGGTGAAAAAAGAGGAAAGATTCAACTTCCCCATTTGAAGAATTTATGATATTCTCACCAGCAGTGGGGACAACCAAATCAATAGGCTGAGCCCTGATCTTGGGGTTAGCCCCTACAAAACTTATTCCTACAAAGGATAGGCTAAGCCTATTTAAAATTAGGCTTAAGGATCCTGTCGCCTCCGTCCCGCCCGAGGCTGGCCAGGGCGATGGACTGCGGAGGTGCTGGTGGCGGCGCCGTCCAGGAGCAGCAGGACTCGGTGCTGTTCAGGCGGGGCACGAGGCAGAGTGATGATTCTGACATTTGGGATGATACAGCATTGATAAAAGCCTATGATAAAGCTGTGGCTTCATTTAAGCATGCTCTGAAGAACAGTGACATTTCTGAAGCTTCAGACAAACCAAAAGGCACACCTAAAAGAAAACCTGTTAAGAAGAATAAAAGCCAAAAAAAGAACACCACAACTCCAGTGAAACAGTCTGGCCTAAAATTCAATGGCCCACCACCCCCACCACCACCCCCGTTCCTATCATGCTGGCTGCCTCCACCTCCTTCTGGACCACCAGTCATTCCCCCTCCACCTCCCATATGTCCAGAGTCTCTGGATGATGCTGATGCTTTGGGAAGCATGTTAATCTCCTGGTACATGAGTGGCTATCATACTGGCTACTACCTGGGTTTCAAACAAAATAAAAAAGAAGGAAGATGCTCGCATTTCAATTAGGAGTAAGTCTGCATCACTGTGCAAATGAATCTCACGTTTGTGCCTGTTTTGTGGTTTGCAGAAAACAAATGTTTAAAATTGAAATGTTAAAGTTAATATAATAACAATATTAAAAACATTTTGGTGTCAAAACTGTTAGATGAAAAGTTGATCCTCATCCCCATTATAGTTTTCTCGTAGTGCCAAAATATCATCTCACCTTATACTTACGTTCTGTGGAGAAAACAGAAAACATCTTTAAGATATTCCTAGAATCAGTGATGAAGTTTTACATCACATTTTAGTTAGACAACTAGATGTGCTTTCTGATTTGTGATGCAATATGAAGTACAGTGCATTAAAAGTGCTGTGATCAAAAAAGATTAACTAGAATTCAATCAAGCATTTAGATCTAATTTCCCATTTATTGGGAACACAGGAGAGAGAGGAATTAGTTAAATGACGTCACAAAAGAGAAAATGAGATAAACCAGAATATGGAGTTGTTGCAGAAAATAACTGGTCTCATTTTTTCAAAAAATCAGTGTCATGAAAGAAAAAAGGTGGTGGAGTAGGTAACTATTCTAGATTAAAAGAGACTTAAATGACATAATAGATAAATGGAATGTGGCATTCTGTACTCGACCCAGGTTTGAAAAACCATCTATAAAAGACTGGGGACCTTGAGCAAATTTGAATATGGACTGTATTTTAAATGAGATTAAATAATTATTGCTAATTTTATGTGTTGTGGTGAGTATTACAGTTTATAGGTAAATGTCTTTTTTTTTTTAATACATTTTGCATGCTGAAATATTTAGGAGTGAAATGTTATAATGTCTCCAATGTAGTTGAAAATGGTTTGGCAAGATGTAGATGTGTGTTTGTGTCCATGAAGCATATATGGCAAAATGTTAATTGAATCTACATGGTATGTACATGAATGTTCATTGTACTGTTTTTTTCTATTTTCTGTATGTTTGAAAAATGCATAATAAAAATATCTACTATTTTTAGCTAATTAAAAAAAATTAGGCTTAAGAGTTGCCCCTAGAAAACCTCTTTTGTTGCTCAGATGTGGCCTCTCTCTCTAAGCTGACATGGCACAGGAACCCATTGCCCTCCCCTCCTACATGGGACATGACTCTCAGGGGTGTAAACCTCCCTAGCAATGTGGAACAGAAATCTCAGAATGAGCTGGGACCCAGCATCAACAGATTGAAAAAAACTTTCTTGACCTTAAGTGGGAAGGGAGAAATGAGAAAAAATAAAGTGTTGGTGACTGACAGATTTCAAATAGAGTTGAGAGGTTATCCTGGATGTTAGTCTTACACATTAGATACATATCCCTTTTCAGTTTATGGTATATTTGAGTGGCTAAAGGGAAGTAGAAATTGAAACTGTAGAGCTGTGCTCCAGTAGCCCTGTTTCTTGAAGATGATTGTATGAAGATAACGTTACAATGTGACTGTGATTGTGAAAACCGTGTGTTTGATGTTCCCTTTTCCTAGGGTATGGACAGATGAGTAGAAAATATGGATTAAAAAAATAAATAATAGGGGCAACAAAGGCTAAAACACATTGGGTAGATGTAGATGGAAATACTAGTGGTCACAAAGAGGAAGGGGTAAGGGGTATGGCATGTATGAGTTTTTTCTTTTTATTTCTTTTTCTAAAGTGATGCAAATGTTCTAAAAAATGATCATGGTGATGAATATACAGTTATGTCAGATTATGTGCCATTGATTGTACACCATGTATGGAATGTTTGTATATAGGAATTTCTGTGTATGTTGTTTTGTTAATAAAAATACTTAAAAAAAAAAAAAAAGAAAAGAAATCCTTCCTAGATATTCCCTAAAGTCTTCCTTCCCATCCTCCCTTGGATAATTTATTTCACTGAATTTAAATTACCTGTTTTTTTTCTCTCTAGACTGTAAACTCCATAATAGCAGAGACTACATCTCTTGCCCACAATAACTTCCCTAGTGCCTAGCTCAGTGTCTTACACATAGTAAGTGCCTTATAAATATCTGTTGGAATGAATCCTCATCTTCTACTGCTTATAACTATGGTTATACTTTCCTGTTCTGTTTTTATCCTAACCAGTACTATTTGTCATCTTTGATACTTCAGCTTTCAGTCCATATTAATAATTGAAATTATTCATTCACATATTTATTGAGCACCATCTATGAAGCTGACATAGAGCTAAGATATAGTAGGGAACAACAGTGACGTGTTCCCTACCCTCATGGAGTTTATAGTCTAAAGAATGGAAGGCATTAGGAAGAAAATAAACAGTTATATGATTTTAAATTATGAAAAACTTCACTCCATGTCTCTAATAGTTTTAATTTTCATATTTAAGTAGAAAGATTCTTTTTTTAAAAGATATTTGGATTCAGTATTCATTCAGCAAATACTTTTTTAGCTTCTACTATGTGCAAGGCTAGATGCTGAACACAGAACACTTAAGTCACGCACAGACACCCCCTTCATAGAGCTTATAGTCTAACTGGAGAGGCAGGCATTCAAGCAATGGGAGGCCATCAAAGTGGGGTTTTTTAAATGCAATTTTATTGATATAGTCACACATCATATCCACAGTCCATCCACAGTATACAATCAGTATCACAGTATCATCACATAGTTGTGCCTTCATCACCACAATCAAATTTAGAACATTTCATTACTCAAAAATAAATAAATAAATAAAAATAAAAAAAGAATACCTAAAATATCTCAGACCCCTTGTGCCAGTTTGAATTTGTGATGGACCCCAGAAAATTCATGTCCTTTAGTTTTCATTCAGTATTGCTGGTTGGGAGCTTTTTGATTGTTTCCATGGAGATGTGACCCACCCAATTGTGGGAAATAACTTGGGATTCAACGGCTTCCATGGGGTTGTGACGCCACCCATTCCAGGTGGGTCTTGATGGTTTACTGGAATCCTTTTGAAGAAGAAACATTTTGGAGAGGGTCCCTTTTAGAGCTATGAGAACCAAGAGAGCCCACACAGCCAGAGATCTTTGGAAAACGTCCCCGGGGAAGCTTCATGAAATAAGAAGCCTGGAGAGAAAGAAAGCAGACATCTCCATGTTCACTATGTGCTTTTCCAGCTAAGAAAGAAACCCTGAACTTCTTTGGCCTTTCTCAAGTGAAGGTAATGTCTTGGTGCTAAATTTGGATAGTTTTATAGGCTTGCTTTAATTGGGACATTTTCAAAGCCTTAGAACTGTAAACTTGTAACTTAACAAATTCCCCCTTTTAAAAGCCATTCCATTTCTGCTGTATTGCATTCTGGCAGCTAGCAAACTAGAACACTCCTTATCCTCCCTGTGGTAGTTAGATTCACTTGTCAACTTGGCCAGGTGAAAGCACCTAGTTCTGTTGCTGGGGTCATGAGCCAATGGTACATGAACCTCATCTGTTGCTGATTTACATCTGCAGTCGGCTAGGAGGTGTGCCTGCTGCAATGAATTACTTTGACTTAATTGGCTGGTGCTTAAATGAGAGAGCACAATGTAGCACAGCCCAAGCAGCTCGGCATACCTCATCTCAGCACTCGCAGCTCAGCCCAGGCCTTTGAAGATACAGAAAGGAATCACCCCAGGGAAAGTTGTTGGAACCCAGAGGCCTGGAGAGAAGGCCAGCAGAGATTACCCTGAGCCTTCCCATGTTAAAAAGAACCTCAGATGAAAGTTAGCTGCCTTCCTGCTGAAGAACTAACAAAATAAATCCCCTTTTATTAAAAGCCAATCCGTCTCTGGTGTGTTGCATTCCAGCAGCTAGCAAACTAGAACACTCCCCTATTATTTTTTTTTAAGTTTTATTGACACACCATACACTCCATCCCAAGGGCACAACCAATGGCTCCTGGCACAATCACACAGGTATGCACTGACTCCCACAGTCAATACAAGAACAATCCCATTTCCTCCAAAGAAAAAATCCCATTCCCCTTATATTCCCCCCCCCCATTACTGGCACTCAGCTTTGGTATAGTGCCCTTGCTGCCACCAATGCAAGAACACTGCAATGTCACTGTTAACCACAGACCCTAGTTTATTCAAATTGTACTTCTTCCCCTATAACACCCCAATCCTGATACTTTGGAATAGTGAGGCATGTCCACTCCAGTTTTCTAATGTTTATACAATTGAACACCATCACCGTCCATTCTAAACTTCACCAAGTCACACAGTCCCTGTCTCTATCCTCCAGCTCTCCCCATGAAGACATACATGATCCCAGCTTTCCCCCTCCAGCCATACTCACAGATAGCCCTGTTAATTACACTTACAGTATTGTGCTATCATCTCCGAACCCTCACAACCAACCTTATTAAACATTCTGTACTTCTTAAACATCTCTTTCTATCTCCTAACAACCTATGCTTTTAACTTGAACTCTCAGAGTTTGCTTATTATAGTTAGTTCATATTAGTAAAACCACACAGTATCTGTCCCTTCTTCACTGGCCCATTTCACTAAACACAGTGTACTCAAGGTTCAGTCACATCATTGCACAAACCCACGACTCTGCTCCTTTCTGCAGCTGCATAATATCTGATTGTATGCACACACCACAGTTCACCTCTCCACTCATCAGTCGTTGGAGCCTTGGACTGTCTTATCCACTGGCAATTGCAAACATTGCTTCCATACACATTGGTATGCAAATGTCTCTTCATGTCTCTGCCTTCAGTTCTTCTGAATACATACCTGACAATGTGATTGCTATCAAAGTGTTTGAAGCAAAAAAGGAACATTGTCCTATTTGTGTTTTATAAAGATAATTTTGAAAAGGATTGGAAGAGAACAAAAGTAGAAGCAGGAGTCTATTGCAGTTGTCCTTGGGAGGAGTGATGGTAGCATGGTCTGTGGTGGTGACAGTCAAGATGGAGAAAGGTAAACAGATTCAAGAGATACTTAGATTTAGAAAATAAAATTTATTTCAGTTTAGCAATACAGTTTTTTAATTGGGAATTTTCAACTCTTTGTAAGGTCATGTGGATGGAACACTCTGTCTAGATAAATGAAATTAAAAAGGTAGAATAGTAGATAAGAGCTCAGGCTTGGAATCAGATGAAACCATTTCATCATTTACTAGCTGGGTAATCTCAGGCAATTCAATTAACCACTCTAAAATAAGGATAGTAATAGTAAATATCTCATAGGATTGCTATGAGGATTAAAGAAATAATATGTATATATACATCCTGTGTGTACGTGTGTGTATATATGTAACTATATACACATATAGGCCTGGCATATAGTAAACACTTAAAAATGTTAGCTATGGGAAAGGCTTGCCTGTGTCCCCAAGGCCTAACTGAGCTGTTTACCACCAGATAATTGTGTAGTATACCTTTTCCAACTGTCAAACCATATCACGCTCATTCTTCAAAATTCCAAAAGAATTCACTTCCTCCTTGATTTTATTCCCAAACCCATCCCACTAGTCACTCTGCTCAATTTGGTAATTTGTCAGCCTTTCTAAATTTAGATCCATAAAGCTATAATTATTTCTGGCTTGTCTTTGAGTCTCTATGTATTTGTCTTTTATGCATATTTAATTAATTCCCCCACCTTTAGAGGGCTGGGTCCTCCGAAGAGGAGATTGTAGTCACTTATTCTGGTACTTCTGTTCCTCAGGTATATGGCACTTAGACACCTTTATGAGACCCCCTTTTTTTTTCCCCTTTTGTTTTTTAATTATTTCTTTCCTACATTAATATTCCACCTTTACAGCTTCCTGAATGATGAACAGATTTTTTTTTTTTAATGATACAAGTAAGGAGTACAAAGAAAAAAAGGAAGACTCCTTCTAGAACTTGGGGACTTAATTGATACTGGAGTTGTTGTGCAATTTCTGACAAAATTGGCGGGTCAGCAGAGGAAGCAGTATGCACAGGGGTTGTGTTCATTGGCTTTGGAGTCTTATGCCTGGATCCAAACTGAGGCTTTGTCCCATGCTAGCTCTGTGACTGTAGGCAAATTCCTTCAACCCTGGGAGCCTTTTGATTCTCATGTGTAAAATGTGGGTAATGATAATGCCTACCTCTTAGGATTGCTGTGAGAATAAAACAACACACACCATGCAAGGTGATTAGCCCAATGCCTGGCATATGGTAAGTGCTAAAGAAACATTAATCTAGAAAGAGAAAGGAAGAGAAAAGAGAGAGGAAAGGGGAAGAAGGGAAGAAAGAAAAATGGGGAATACTGGAAACCTGTTTTCCCATTTCATTGAGTTCTAAATCTGATTGACAAGAGCTAGGAACAAGTAACCATATTAATTAGAGAATGCCTTTCACGTTTAGACAAATGTAGCCAAATTAGAGATGTTCCACTTTTAAGTTAGCAAAATTTTGAGAAATTCCTACCGTCTAGATTTCTTCTAAATTGGCGATATTTGTAATTCTCAGTAATTAAAAATCATTCACTCATTCATTCATGCTACACCATTCCAGACTCAGGAACCCCAAGCTTCAGTCTGACATGTCATCAACATTCCACAGAGTATCATCGACCATGTCATGGGTTCATATGGAAAATGTGACACCTGAGTCATCAAAACACTGCCTGTGCTTCCCAAATAGCCTACTCAAATTGTCACCACCATTGTGGTGCAGACCAAGGACTCCATTAGAAACATACAATTAAGAAAGGAAGGAAGGAGAATAAGAGGAAAGGAAGGCGATAATGAAAACAAAGAAACCAAGAAAGATACTGTGTTAGTCAGGGTTCTCTAGAGAAACAGAACCAACAGGGGAGACCTGTAAATATGAAATTTAAAAAGGTGTCTCACACAATCGTGGAAATGGAAAAGTCCAAAATTCGTAAGGCAGGCTGTGAAGTTGGTAGCTCTAATGAAGGGTCTGGACGAACTTCACAGGAGAGGCTCGCTGGCTGAAGAAGCAGTAAAAAAATCTCTCTTCTCCCTTAAAAGCCTTCAGCTAATTGGATTATCTCATTGTTGGAGACATGCCTTAGTGGGTTGCAGATATAATCAGCCACAGATGCAATGAACTGACTGATAATTCAATACACCAGCCTTCTGGTTTATCAACCACCGCAAAACGTCCTTGTAGCAATGATTAGACCAGTGCTTGTCTGATCAGACAACTGGGCATCATAACTTGATCAAGTTGACACCTGAAACTAACCATCACAGACATCCAATCATATATTATTGAGATCTAAATCTCAGTGACTATATATATAGTTTTATGCATTTATGATGTTTAAGAATCCTATCTCTAATTGTATGAAGCTATAACATTTGCAATGTGACTGTGTGATTGCGGAAACCTTGTGCCTGATGTTTCCCTTATCTAGGGAACGGACAGATAAGTAAAAAACATAGATTAAAAAATAAACAAATAATAGACAGAGCAAAGGTTAATATATTTGGGTAGATGGAAATACTAGTGGTCAATGAGAGGAAGGGGTAAGGGGTATGGTATGTATGAGTTCTTTCTTTCTATTTATTTTTTCTGGAGTGTTGCAAATTTTCTAAAAAATGATCATGGTGATGAATATTGTGAGCCATTGATTGTATACCATGTATGGAATGTTTGTATGTTAAAAATGTTTGTGTTTGTATGTTGTTTTGTCAAGAAAAATATTTTAAAAAGTATCCTGTCTCGATCATATCAATGAAATTAAGACTGGTCTAAACTATATGAATTGGAGGCATAACCAGGATCATACACGTTTTATTTTTTTCTATTAATTAATCAGACTCCCAATATCTTATTAGTCAGAAATCTAGTGTCTTCCTCTAGATGCTACTCCTCATATTATCTAAGAGCTTGGATTTTAGTATCAGACTGCCCTAATTTTTTTTTAAAAAAAGAAGTTGCGGGTTTACAGAAAAATTATGCATCAAAAACAGGGTTCACATATACCGCCCTATTATTAACACCTTGAAGTGGTGTGAAACATTTGTTACAATTGATGAAAATAATTGTACCATTAACTATAGTCCATGGTTTAACTTAGTGTTCACTGTGTTGTGCAATTCCTTGGATTTTTCAAAAAATTTTTGTTCTGGTAACATATATACAACTTAACATTTCCTAGTTTAAGCACATTCAAATATATAATTCAGGGCTATTAATGACATTCACAATGTTGTTCTACTATCCATTACCAAAAATTTTCCTTCATCCCAAATAGAAACTCAACAGTTTTAAGCTTAACTCCCTATTCTCTGACCTCCAATTTCCCCTTCACCTGTAACCAATATTCTAGATTCTGACTCTTTGAGTTTGCTTATTCTAATTATTTCACATCCGTGAGATCAAACAATATTTGTCCTTTTGTTTCTGGCTTATTTCTCTCAGAGATGAGTTTAAGGTTCATACATGCTGTTACATATATCGGAACCTTATTCCTTTTTATGACTAAGCTTCCATGTGTGTATATCCACATTTTGTGTATACATTCACTGGTGGACGGACACTTGGGTTGTTTCCATCTTTCAGCAATTGTGAATAATGCCACTGTGAACATCAGTGTGCAAATACCTATTCAAGTACCTGTTTTCAGTGCTTTTGGGTATATATGTAGAAGTGGATTGCTGGATCAATTCTATACTTAACTTTCTCTGGAACTGACAAGCTATCTTCCGCAGTGGCTACACCATTTTACATTCCCACCAACAATGAAGGAGTGTTCCTATTTCTTCACATCTTCTCTAACACTTATTTTTCTTTTCTTTTTTTGTATGCTGTATGGTGGGGTCACATTTCATTATTTTTCCATGTGATTATCCCATTATTGCAGCACCATATGTTGAATTATTTGTTTGTTTTTGTTTGTTGTGTTTGTTTGTTTGTTTTGAGGGAAGTGCATTGGCCGGGAATCAAACCCAGGTCTCCTGCATGGCAGGCGAGTATTGTCCCACTGAAATACTCTTGCACCCCCTATTTTTCATTTGTTAATAGTAGCCATTCTAGTGGGTATGAAATGGTATCTCACTGTGGTTTTTATTTGCATTTCCCTTATAGTTAATGATGTTCAACTTCTTTTCATGTGCTTTTTAGTCATGCATATGTCTTCTTTGAAGAAATGCCTATTCAAGTTTTTTGCCCATTTTTAAATTAGATTTTTATCTTTTTGTTGTTGAGTTGAAGGATTTCTTTATATATTCTGGGTATTAAACCTTTACCAGATAAGTAGTTTCCAAATTTTTCTCCCATAGTGTAGTTGTCATTTTACTTTCATGATGAATTCCCTTGATGCACAAAAGTTTTTAATTTTTATAAGGTCTCATTTTATCTATTTTTTTCTTGTGTTGCTTGTACAGACTGCATGTCTGAATCATGAACCCCTCCTATCCCCAATATGCTGGGTGACCTTGGGCAAATCACTTGATCTATGTGGGCTTGTAACATGGTTATCAGGTTTTCTTTCTCTACTAGATTAGACCCATCCACATTCACGGATATTTTCTAACCTAAAGCAAGCAAAGAAGGAAAAACAAAAAGAGAACAAAATGGGAAAAACCAATCCTCTCTATCCCACAATACTTTCTATTACCTTCTTCATTGCTCTTCTCCCCTTTACAGTAAAACTCTTGAAAGAATTGTCATTCTATCTCTAATTCCTCTTTTCCCATACTCTTCTGAACCCTTTCCAATTAGGTGTTCATCCCCTTCCTTCCATAGAATTGCCTAGGTCATCCATGAACTCCAGACTACCAAATCCAGTGGTCAATTCTCTGTTCTCATCTTACTTGACCTATGAACTATATTTGACACAGTTGAAAACTCCGTCTTCCTCAAAATACTTTTCTTCTCTGTTTTCCTCCTGCCTCAATGGCCTTCTTAGCTTACTTCGTTTGATATGCCTTACCTTCCCTCTAAACAGGGGAATGACCAGTGGTCTTCCTTTCTATAGATACTCATTCCCTAGGTGACCTTATTCAGGGCCATGATTTTAAACACAATTTATATTCTAATAAATGCCCCATTTTTTACTGCAGGCCCAACCTCTCTCATGAACTTCAGACTTAAAGATCCAAATGCCTACATGGCATCTGCAGGTGGATTTTTATATTAGTTATCTATTGCTACATCACATGTTATCCAAAGCTTAGTGGCTTAAAACAGTGTGATAGAGGGCAGGCTGCGATGGCTCAGCAGGCAGAGTTCTCACCTGCCATGCCAGAGACCCGGGTTCAATTCCCGGTGCCTGCCCATGCAAAAAATAAAATAAAATAAAGGTACTCTGTCACCAAATATTTGGGCAGGCCATGGTGGCTCAGTATCAGAGTTCTCGCCCGACATGCCAGAGACCCGGGTTCAATTCCCAGTGCCTGCCCATGCAAAAAATAAAATAAAATAAAGGTACTCTGTCACCAAATATTTGGGTGGGCCATGGTGGCTCAGTAGCAAGAGTTCTCACCCAACATGCTAGAGACCCGGGTTTGATTTCCGGTGCCTGCTCATGCAAAAAAAAAAAACAACAACAAAAAAACACAATGTGGTAGATTTAATTATTACCCCAGTTTAGACATATTATTAATCTTAATTTATATTCTCAGGAGTGTGAATCCATTGTAAATAGGATCCTCTTTTTTTTTTTTTTTTTTTTTTTTGGTGAGGAAAGGGGTGCATAGGCCAGGCATTCTACCACTGAACCACCTGTGCACCAAATAGGAGGTCTTAAAGATATTATTTTAGTTAAGGTGTGGCCCAAATGAATTAATTTGGGCCTTAACCTGGATAATTGGAGTCTTTTATAAGCAGAAGAAATTCAGACAGAGTGAGAGAAAGCCATAGGGAGGAGCCAGGAGCCAGAAGTTAATAGGAACCTAGAAGTGAATGGATAGGATGTTGCCATGTTATGAAAAGCCAAAATACAATCCAAGAAATCCTATGGATTGCCAGTGGTGAGGACCAGATACTAGACTCTGGGAGAAATCAAGCCTTGATGCTATCTTAATGTTTGATTACTTCTAGCCTCAAAACAGTAAGCCAACAAATTCCTGTTGTTAAGCCAAAACACTTTGTATGGTATTTATCACAGCAACAGGGAAAACTAAGACAAGTGGACAGTAATTTTTATTATCTCTCACAGTTTCTGTAGGGCAAGAGTTTGGGAGTAACATGTCTTGGCAGTTCTGGCCTGGGGGGTCTTATAAGATTGGCGTCAGATGTTGGCTAGAACTGCACTTATCTGAAGGTTTAACTGGGGCCGGAGGATCTCCCAACGTGGCTCAATGACAAGGCTGGCAGGTTGGTCCTGATTGTTGGTAAGTGTTCTCAGTTCCTCTGAATATGAACCTATCCACTGGACTGCTTGAGTATCTAGTGACATGAGACTCACTTTCCTCAGAACAACAGATCCAAAAGACCAAGGCAGAAACTGCAAGCTTTACATGACTCAGAAGTCACCCACTGTCACTTTCACTGCATTCTATTGAGCACACAGACCAACCCTGATCCAACACGTGAGGGCAGTACTCATGGATGTGAATACTGGAAGGCAAGGATCATTAGGGGCCATCTGGGATGCTAGCGAATCTAATAGTCATTTCACCTTTATCATGTCCAAAACTGAATGCTTGATCTAACTGCCATTCTCAAAACATCCTTCCCCATCACTTTTTCCTGAGAGGTCTATTTTTCAGACCCAAAACCTTAGTGTTAACCTTGACTCCTCTTTTTCTCTCAAACCTACAGTTAAACTCTTAGCAAATCCTATTAGTTCTATTTTCAAATTATATTTAGAAACCAACTTCTCATCACCTCTATCACCATTAATCTAGTCCAAACCACTATCACCTTTTGCTTCAATTATTGTAATAGCCTACAAACTGGTTTTCCTCAGTTTTTTCCCCTCTCCAGTCTGATGACCACAAAGCAGCCACAGTGATCTTGGTTTGTTTGTAAAAAAGTCAGATCATTTCATTCTTTTGCTTTCCCTCTTTCCTCAAATATGCTGTTCCGGATTGAACTGTGCTTCCCCCCACCGCTCCCTCCACCAAAAAAATTAAAAAGATACGTTGTGGTACTAATCCTCAGTACCCTGGAAAATACCTTATTTCGAAATAGGTTCATTGCAGATGGAAATAGTTAAGATCAGAATCAAATTGCATTAGAGCCAACCCTAATCCAATATGAGTCCTGTCTTATAAAAAGAGAGAAATTTGGATACATAGACAGATAAGGGGAGAATACCAGATAACAACAAAGGCAAAAATTGAAATGCTGCAGCTGCAAGCCAAGAATTATAGACAAATCACCAGAAGCTAGAAAAGATTCTCCTCTACAGCTTTCAGAGGGTACATGGCCCTGCCAACACCTTGATTTTGGACTTCTAGACTCTGGAATGGTGAGACAATAAATATCAGTTGTTTTAAGATGCCAAGTTCATGGTAATTTGTTATAGCAGCTCTAGGAGTTTAAGACACATGCCAAGCCAGCTCCTGCCCCAGGACCTTTGTACTGCCATGGAATTTTCTTTCTTCCAGATATTCACAATGGCTCAAATCACTGTTTAGAGTCCCTTTACCTTCCCCAACACTCTCTAAAATTAGGTTGCCCTAATTTTCTTTATAAAATAATATTACTCTGGGTTCTCCAGAGAAATAGAATTAACAGGAGATATCTGTAAATATGAGATTTTATAAAAGTGTCTCACGCAACTGTGAGAATGCACAATACAAATTCCATAGGACAGGCCTTGAGCTGCAAATTCTGATGAAGATCTTTGATGAATTCCCCAGGAGAAGATGGCAGGCTAAAGTAGAGATGAAAGTTCTCTATTCTGTGTCTGCTGACATCATCACTTATCCCTTAAATGTCTTCAACGGGTTGACTTAAATCCAACTGATTGGATTATCTTGCTGCAGAAGACACTCCACTTAGTTGATCGTAGCTGTAATCAGCCATAGATGCAAACATCTGACTGATGATTTAATAAATCAGCCTTCTGTTTCATTAACCCCAGCCACAAAATATCCTTGCAATAACAGTTTAGGCCAATGTTTGTTTGATCAGACAATTGGGCACCATCACCTGGCCAAGTTGACACATGAACCTAACCATAACAATAATGTATCACCACCTAAGTATTATATAATTGTTTATTTATCACTGTTCTCTTGCTATAATAGATTTCCAGGAGAATCCCTATTTCCTTCTTTGCTGTATCCCCAGGGCCTGTTACAGGGCTTTGCCTAGATTTGGTTTTCAGTCGATACTTAATGAAAGGAAGAAAGGTTGAATGCATGAAGGAGGATAATCCATGCAAAATTACTTGGCAGAGTGCCACACGAGGAGTATGCGTTATTATTATTTGACTTGTCCATATCCCAAAAGCCTTATTCAATACAAAGGGGGGAGGGCAGTTTTCTTCTAATATCGCAGAGGTAAGCAGAGAAAACTGGAACTCAGAGAGCCCACCATTGTTGTTCCTTGCTGCAAAAAAGATGTTACTACTGAAGTGGAGTTTTGTACACTTCTCCTGGATACTTTTTCAGTCTGCAAGGATGTAAGATCTGTGTCTCCACAGAGGCCCAGTGGGAATCCAGAAGCCCTTGGAGAATGGGGCAGGAATACTTCTAGTGTTCACACACCCAGAGACGCCATTTTCATTCTTTTTTTCCCAGGTTGACATTGCGCTGGGTGTGTGGAGCAGCTTTCTATTTTTTTTTTTAATCTTTTTATTTTATTTTTTTAATACCAAAAACACACAAAGAAATGCAAACATTCCTATTTTGGTCATTCTATTCTACATATATAATCAGTAATTCACAATATCATCACATAGTTGCATATTCATCATCATAATCATTTCTTGGAACATTTGCACCTATTCAGAAAAGAAATAAAACGAAAACAGAAAAAAAAAATTTATACATACCATACCCCTTATCCCTCCCTTTCACTGATCACTAGCATTTCAAACTAAATTTATTTTAACATTAGTTCCCTCTATTATTTATTTTTATTCCATATGTTCTACTCATCTGTTGACAAGGTAGATAAAAGGAGCATCAAACACAAGGTTTTCCCAATCACACAGTCACATTGTGAGAGCTATATCATTATTCAATCATCATCAAGAAACACGGCTACTGGAACACTGCTCTACATTTTCAGGCAGTTCCCTCCAGCCTCTTCATTATATCTTGAAAAACAAGGTGATATCTACTTAATGCATAAGAATAACCTCCAGGATAGCCTCTTGACTCTGTCTGGAAGACATTTGACACTTTGTCTCATTTCGCTCTTCCCCCTTTTGGTAGAGAAGGTTTTCTCAATCCCTTGATGCTGAGTCTCAGCTCATTCTAGGATTTCTGTCCCACATTGTCAGGAAGGTCCACACCCCTGGGAGTCATGTCCCATGTAGACATGGGGAGGATGGTGACTTTGCTTGTTGTGTTGGCTGGAGAGAGAGGCCACATCTGAGCAACAAAAGAGGCTGTCTTGGGGTGACTCTTAGGCCTAATTTTAAGTAGGCTTGACCTATCCTTTGTGGGGTTAAGTTTCATATGAACAAGCCCCAAAACTGGGGGCACAGCCTATAGCTTTGGTTATCCACACTACTTGTGAGAATATCAAGAATTCAACTTGGGGAAGTTGAATTTTTCCCCGTTCTCACCATTCCCTGAAGGGGACTTTGCAAATACTTTTCCACTCACTGATCAAATCACTCTGGGATTCATCAGGGCATCAGTCTAGACAAACCAACAAAATCTCTAGTCCTACCCAAGGTTCCAAGTACTTGTGGTGTTCAATCAAGCTATCTACATAAGTTATATTAGGAAATGCACTAGTCAAAATATAAATTTTGTACCAAATAAACATTTTTTGCTTTAGTCTCACACATAAGTTGAAATTTTAAAACATTAACTACCATCTATTTTCAGCACCCTGCACTAATGACATTCCTTTGTTCTTCCTCATGCAAAAACATTTTTAAAATTTGTACATTTAGTCACTATCATTATACACTCAACGCATTCCTACATTATATCATCTCAATTTTTATCGTCTTTCTTTCTGATTTCTTTATGCCCCCAGCCCTCCTCCCTCTATCATTCTCACATTCAGCTTCATTCAGTGTTTTAACATAATTGTATTACAGTTAGGTAATATTGTGCTGTCCATTTCTGAGTTTTATATTCAGTCCTGTTGCACAATCTGTATCCCTTCAGCTCCAATTACCCAATATCTTACCCTATTTCTATCTCCTGATGGTCTCTGTTACCAACGAAATATTCCAAGTTTATTAACTAATGTCAGTTCATATCAGTGAGACCATACAGCATTTGTCCTTTTGTTTTTGGCTAATCTCACTCAGCATAATGTCCTCAAGTCCATGTTGTTACATACTTCATAACTTTATTCTGTCTTACAGCTGCATAATATTCCATCGTATGTATATGCCATAGTTTGTTCAGCCACTCGTCCGTTGATGGACATTTTGGCTGTTTCCATCTCTTTACAATTGTAAATAATGCTGCTCTAAACATTGGTGTGCAAATGTCCATTTGGGTCCTTGCCCTTATGTCCTTTGAGTAGATACCTAGCAATGGTATTGCCGGGTCATATGGCAATTCTATATTCAGCTTTTTGAGGAACCACCAAACTGCCTCCCACAGCAGTTGCACCATTTGACATTCCCACCAACATGCAGCTTTCTATTTTAATTTGAGACATTTGTAGAGTCACATATAGTTGTAAGAAATCGTGCAAAGAGATCCCTTTTCCCACTTTTCCCAATTGCCCCCAATGGTAATTCTGTAAAACTACAGAATAATATCACAACCAGGACACTGACATTGTTACAAGGTTTACTTCTTATTTTTGTGTGTATACGTGCATGTGTGTATTAAGTTCTAAACAGTGTAGTTCCTGTGACTACTACTATGGTCAAGATACTTCACAGTTCCAACACCACATTAGTCCCTCATGTTGCACTTTTACAATAGCACCCACTTTCCCTCCCACCCCTTCCTCTCCCTGGCAGCCATTAATCTGTCCTCCATTCATAAATTTTATATAAATGGAACCATATAGCACATAACTTTTGGGGATTAGTTTGTGTGTGTATATGTTGTTTTTTGTTTTTTTGCTCAGCATAATTCACCCAAGTTATTGCAAATATCAATAGTTCATTCCTTTTTATTGCCAGTAGTATTCAGTGGTACTTACATATCAGTTTGTTTAACCATTCACTTGTTAAAGGAACATCTGGGGTAACTCCAGTTATGGCTATTAAAATTAAAACTATTATAAGCAATTGTGTACAGGTTTTGTGTGAACTTAAGTTATCATTTTTTTGGATAGATGTCCAGGAGTGCAAATGCTGGGTCACAATGATAATTGTATGTTCTGAGCAGCTGAACCATCTTTCATTCCTACCAGTGTTTCAGTTTTGTGTCCTTGTCAGTATTTGGTATCAGTTTTTAAAAAATTAATATTAGTCATTCTAATAGGTGTATAGTATAAAGCAACTTCTTAAAAGCACCTTACAACACAGTTCTCCAGAGAAAAGCAATTTTCATTTTCAGAACTAAGAGAAACTATTCAAAGTGATTCAACATATGTCTGCCAATGCACCTTGTCTTTGCATAACTAAGAGAAGTCTTTCCGTGACTTTTCTCTGAGCTGGATATGCTGTTCCACATGTCCCAGAGTCAGGAGAGACTGGTATTTTGACGAATATGTTGCTTCTACAAATGCAGAAATAGGAGAAGCTCTGTATGTAAACATGAACTTTCTAGTTTAAAATTCTATCAAAGCTTTAATTGCATGTAAGGCAAGCATGATATAATTGTAAATTTTACATAGAAAACTGGAAAATGTTTCTCAACCTCTTATTGTATAAGTGGGAAAGCTCTTAGCCACAGGGTGGAGAATAGGAACCAAAAAGGAAAAAAAATCAATTTGCTGGCGTGATCCACTCTGATTTTGAGAGGCCTACCTTTTCTGTCAATTTTTATGTGAAATTGCATAGTTGATAGTTCTTCCTGATTGAGGCCCTGTTATTCTCAAGCCAAGAAAGGGAATTTGGTTTGAATGAAGATGCTTTAGATGTTTGTTCTTCTTGTAGTTACCTTCTCTTTTCAATGCTCTTTAGTAACAGTCTCTCTGTTCTTAAATAAAACAGCTCCTCCCTCTGTCTGTCTGTCTGTCTCTCTCTTGGTAAAACTGAGAGAACAGTCAATCTTTGTTAAGTATTTACTTAACATCCATCTTAACTAAAGAAAAAACATATTTTAAATAAGTCTTACTCTCTGTTTAAGTCTCTGGCTGCCAAAAGCAATATACCAGAAATGAGCTAGCTTTTTTTTTTGTATGGGCAGCCACCGGAAATCAAACCCAGTTCTCCAGTATGGCAGGCGAGAACTCTGCCTGCTGAGCCACCATTGCCTGCCCTGGACTGGCTTTTAACAAGGGAAATGTAATGGTTTAAACACTTACAGTTCTAAGGCTGTGAAAATGTCTAAATCAAGGCATCATCAAGACGATACCGTCTTACTGAAAACAGGCTGCCAGAGATCTTGGATTCTTCTGTCACATGGAAAGGCACATGCTGGTGTCTCCTTTCTCTTCCAGCTTTTGTTTCTTCTACCTTCTGGCTTCCATGGCATCTTCTCTGTTCTTCTGTGTGTTTTCCTCTGTCTGTCTGTCTCTGTCTCTCCATATCAGCCAATTTTTTTTGGTGCCTGGTCTGGGTATTGCTTGGAAGGCGAGCATTCTACCAATGAACCACCCATGCACCCCCATATCATCCTATTTATAAAAGACTCCAGTAAAAATGATTAAGACCCACCTGGGGTATGCCTCAACTGAAATAACCTAATCAAAAGGTTATTTCACACACAATAGATTTACACTCACAGGAATTGATTAGCTTTAAGAACATGATTTTCTGGGGTCCAGTCAGCTTCAAATAACCACATTCTCTATTATCCAAGAATGGGGCCCTGCAGATGGTATGGGCTCACTACATATTTGTTGAGTTAATTTTGAATGAACTACATGGTTCATATTTCAGTGTTTGCTAGTGAGATGACTTAAAGGCTAAAGATTAAAGGTGTGGGCTTTGAAGTTAGACATAGTCAAGTATGGATCCTTCTGCTCTCTAGCCGTGCAACCTCTTTGGGTGGCAGTTTTGTCTGTGAATACAATCTACCGTACACAGGTACTGTGAGGATTAGAGGCAACAGTGCACTGAAATGCTTACTATAGGGCTGACACAGAGTAAGTGCTCAAAAACTTAAGCTGTGATTGTTATATCCAATACCTGACTATTAGTCAGAATATGAGTTCCCAAAAGATAGTGAAGGTATATAACTTCTCTGGCTTTTCTTTGTCTCTGCCCCAATCTAGAGCACAGAATCTGGCACATGGTAAGTATTCAGCATATGTGTGTTAAATTAATACATATATGTATGCATTGCATTCAGGATAATACAATAATTGTATGGCTGAAATCCGTGGACTGCAGATGAATCAGTGCTGTGCATATAACAGATGGTTCTGAATAAAGTAAATGGGAAAATTCTGGGCCATAATCACTGATCAAATCTGAAGTATCTATTTAGCAAATGGAGTGAGCCAGGCAGGGGAATAATATTGACTGTATTTTATCCCACTTCCACTTCTACAGATGGTACTTCCTCAAGATACTGTTTGGGGTTCAATATTTATATTCAAAGTGGTAGTTTTTATGTATACACACTCATATATACATGTACATATCTCAGCACCTTCACCTCTGAAACAAGGCCTATAAAACTTGTTCAAAAAATACCTTTGGGAAGTACCCTGAAATTCTTGCAGAGAAGTGATTTACTGAGAGAAAAGCAATTCCTGTTCCATTTCTAATATATTATCTTATTCTTGCCCACTCTTAGGCCTAATCATGTCGTTATTACATTTCCATTTTTTTATTTCTGTCATTTTTTGGTAACATTTCATCTCCTTAGTGGAAAGAAGTGAAAAGAATAATATGGATAAATATAAAGGAAGAAGGGAAGGAGGAGGGAAGAAAGAAGAATGTGAGAAAGCTCTGACTTGCAGTCAGATTATTTGGATGCCACCTCTGCTCCAAATGTAAAGATGCAAGTGATTTTAGTAAATCACTTAGTCTGGGCTTCTTTCTCACCTACTACAAATTACATTGCCTATTTCTGGGTTGTTAGTGAGGGAGGTTCATTGAATGATCTCTAAGTGCATTTCTTTTATTACTCTATGTAAGGCAGGGTGACAAACCACGGCCAGCAAACCAAATCCTGCCAACCACCCATTTTTTATACCCAATGGCTTTTATGTTTTTAAATATTTGGGGAAAAAAAATCAAAAGAAAATAATATTCCATGACATGAAAATTATATGGAATTGAAATTTTCATTTAATACAATTTTCCAATGGTTTTATTGAACACAGCTACACATTCATTTACATATTGTTCATGGCTGGTTTCATGCCAAGATGGCAGAGTTGAGAAGTTGCCACAGAGACCTCATGGCCTGGGAAGCTAAAAATATTTACTAGCTGCCTTTTACAGAAAAAGTTTGCCTGCCTGTTTATTTTGGGTTGATCTGTCTGTTTTATATGAGCTATGTGCTTATCGGCTATTTTTCAAATGTTATTATTATGCATAACCCCAAAACTGTTCTGCTCCCTAAGAGGAGGTGCTCACCGTTGGACCTCCAGCACCTTACAGTGCAGGCATACAGCCAGGACTCAGTATTTGTTGCTGAGTAACACCAGTGTCAAGTGAGTGATTTTAAAACTCCAAAAGGACTTTCTCACCTTGTGCAAATTAAATTGCTTATTTCGATAATTTCAAATTTTTCTTTAAAATTATTTTAAAAATCTTTCTTGCTGCTCAAAATTCACCCTGCAAAAAATACTGAAATTTAGATATGCGATTTAAAAAACTTACTGAAAACGTTTGACTTTCTAACTAAAGTACATATTGAAAATACTGATAAAATTGAGTTGGCCTCAGTCTTTTACATCCGTGCACCATGTTTTAAAAATGACGATTACTGGAATCCAAGGCACGGTTCTCAAGAACATTCTGCGTAATTCATGCATAGCCTCAAAAATTGTAAGCGTGAATGGCGATCAAAATAAGTGTGTAAGGAAAAAAAAGTAAATTTTTGCATTCCGTGGAATGTGTCGAACATGTACATACTGCACGTTGCGTTGCAGATCTTCTACAGCTGAGTCATTTCAGGACACGAGTTATGTTTCTAGGAAAAACGGGAGTAAAAAACCAGGGTCAGGGGCTTGCCGTGTTCCCCCTAGGTAGTCCCAGTTACAGGCACTGGTATTCCGCGTCGGGCGGCGGCGTGGTCAAAAAAGGCGCGGCGGCCTCTTTAAGAGGCACAGCACCTTCTCCAAGATACCATCTTGCACCAGGAGTTCACAAGCGCTCTCTACCTACCTTGTTATATTCCTTCTCCTTAACTGGGTACAGCCGACCGGCGGGGTGAGCGAGCTTTTTCATTGGTACTGAGTGCACGGCCCTCCCGATTCCATTGGTTCCCGCGCCCGCCACTCAGCCCTATTTCCCGCCCGACTGAGCCATCCGATTAGGTTGAGTGAGGGCTCTTGGGTTAGTTCCTGTTAGGCCCCGGCCGGGGGAGTAGGTTGAAGTCTCCTAAGATGCCCGGTGGGCGAGGGCTCTGGGAGCTGTGAGGTGGGTGTGAAGAGGCGGCAAGGAGAGACCCACGGCAGGCCTGAAGAAGAGCGGCGGTCAAGCCTACCCTCCCTGCACCATGCTCATAGAGGATGTGGATGCCCTCAAGTCCTGGCTGGCCAAGTTACTGGAGCCTATGTGAGTGAGCCAGGCCCGGCCGGCGCGGCGAACGTGGGCGTTGGGGGCCCGCGGGGGCGTGGGGGGAGGGGAGGCGGCCGGGAGGGGCGGTGCGAAGGAGCGCGATCTGGAGGTCCGGGCGACGTCTGCTCTGTAGTACTATCACCATTGTGGGGGGGAGGGGGAGCAAGGGGCGCAGAGGCGGTGTTGATGTGGAGGGGTGGGGGTGGTGGCGGAGACGGCGAGGGCTTTTTAAACGTAAATATTGAGGTGCTGGAGAGGGTAGCGAGGATAGTGAAGAAATTTTAAATATTGCTATATAATGATTGAGAGAAAATAACAGGGCTGTCGAGGGATTTTTAAATGTGACTATTGGGATCCTGAAGGAAAAAGCAGGATATCAAGTGCTTTACAAACAATTATTTGGGGACAACTAGAAGAAGAGTATCGAGGGTTTTAAAAAACAGTAGATCAGAAAGGGATAACGGACACTGAGGATTTATAGCGATTTTTGGTGAGCCCTAAGGGTTCAAGAATATTGAAGGATTTACAAAATATCAGGAAGCTGAAAGAAATGTGGGCATTGAAAGGCTTTAGAAACTATTAGGGAGCTGATAAGTATAATAGCAAGAAAACTAAGGGATTGTAGGGTGTTATTGAGTAGGTAGTGCTAGAAGAGCTGATAAATTTTTAAATACCATTGGAAGTGGGGAATATTGAGGTTTTTATAAATTTGGTGATTGAAAAGGCTCTTCTGGTATCTAATATTGGAGGAGAGGCCGAAAGGGGTATACCTGCAGCATCTAGGGGTTTTTAGGTAAAAGTACTGGAGGAGTAAAAGGGCTAGCAGGAATAACAAAGGTTTTGTAAATCTTGTTGAAACGGTTGAGAGGACAACCGAAGATACTGGGGTGTTGGATTATTATTGAGGGGCTGAAAAGGATGAGGGAGGCCTGTCCTTTTCAAGTATTTTGGGTAGTGTTAGATAGTTGTAGCACTATTATTCGAAAGCTGGAGAGTGGTAGTAGAGGTACCAACTTTTTGTTTTATAATGATTCTAAGGGATGTTGTGTGTGATTGTGGCGTGTTTGTTTGGGGCACTGAGTTATAGCCAGTCTCTGGAAAAGATTTCCTAGGGTGAAGGAGAGTGGGGACTTGGGGGCTGGAGAAAGATAGCGTCTTTAGACCTCTTAGGTTGGGGTTTTCTGGCTGAAAGAAAAGGAGTAGATGAAGAGATAGGCAGGCTTTGATTAGATCAACTCCCTTTAGTGGAAAAACTGAATGTTTTCCAGAGGTGGAAATAAGGGAAGTGTGGCGGCATGGCAAGATTGAGGCTTTTGGGAGACAGTGTCAAGCTGCTTCTCTGTCTATTTCTTGGTCCTCCTGAGGAACCTTGTTAATTGGCTTCTGTTTTTTTGTCCCTTTTGTTTCTTGGGACAGTACAGTTACACCTAGGAAATAGAGTCCTTTGCAATCCATTGTGTCCCAAGTCTGACCCTAGGGGAATTTTGATGTCTGAAGTGACATTTATGTTTTGAGGATGAAGAGTGAATCGAGCACAGGCATGCATAAATGCACACCAAGTGCTTCTGAAGTTTGCATTAGCAGTGGTTTAGTTAAATTGAAAATGTCTTCTGGACACACTTGAACATTTTGTAGAAGGCGGTAGGCCTCGTGAAGTCTACGTCATACTTTTTCCACAATTAAAAGTCTTAGGATGCAGGGTGGGCCGCGGTGGCTCAGCGGGCAAAGTGCTTGCCTGCTATGCCGGAGGACCTCGGTTCGATTCCCGGCCCCAGCCCATGTAACAAAAACGGAGAAACAGAATACAATAAAACAAGAAAATGTTTAAAATGTTTCCCTTTCTTCCTTCCTTCCTTCCTTCTATCCTTCCTGCCTTCTCTCTGTCTTTCCTTTAAAAAAAAAAAAAAGTCTTAGGATGCAAAAAAATGAAGATGGATTGTGGTGAAGGTGGGAAATGATGATGAAATTGAGCATGTATAGAAAAGTCTGAAAAGAAATAAGATCTATGTGTAAAAGATCTTCATTCTAATTATATTATAGGAGATTTTTTTAAAAAAACTTTTTATTTTGTATTCCTGATCTTCACATTGCCTCCTTTCTCTTTTTTTTTTTAGAACAATTTTCCATACAAGCTCAGATTTTTTTTTGGGGGGGGGCAAAAATCCTTTTAAAAGTATTAAACTTAAATTGTATGTCTTGAGTAGAGGGTAACAGCTTTCTACATTATAGTTACTTGCCTTTTCTTTCTTTTTTTCAATCCCTGAAGTGTTTTTCTTGGGTAGTTTTTTTGTTTGCTTGGTTTCAATTAATGTCAAACTTTAGTTTGGGTAGGAGTGCAAATCTGCTAAGAGTGTTTTTACTTGGCTTTTTTGACTAGACTGATAAAGCTCATAGATATTCCTTAATTTTCATGGATAAAAATTACCTTTCCAAACTGCTAAAAGTAAGTTTCCCCATTTGTTTTCAGTTACATGTTCAATTTATAGCACACTATCATGCTTCTTTCATAAAAAAATTTTTTTTACTTGTTTTGCATTTGTGTTCAATTTACAGCTCACATCATGCTTTAAAAAAATTATTGTGAAAAATAACACTTATACAAAAAAACTAATAAATTTCAAAGTGCACTGCCGCAATTAGTTATAGAAAGATTTCAGAGTTTGGTATGGGTTACAGTTCAACAATTTTAAGTTTTTCCTTCTAGTTACTTTAAGACACTAGAGACTGAAAGAAACATCAATATAATGATTCAGCAGTCATATTCATTTGTTAAATCCTGTCTTCTCTGTTATAATTCCTTCTCCTATGATCCTTCTCCTAATCTTTAGGAATAGTTGGGCTATTCTAACTCCATGATGGAAATGGCTGTTGTTAATAAGGGATAGGGAGATGGAACTAGTTGATGAGTTGGTCATGCTTCTCTCTTTAATTTTTTTTTTTTTACTTCTTTTGGGTTTTTAAAAAAAGATATAAAATCATTAGTTGATCTCTAATAATATAGGTGACTGTCCTAGAACTACAAAATAAAATAACATTTTTTTTTTGGCATGGGCAGGCTCCAGGAATCAAAACCGGGTCTCTGTCATGGCAGGTGAGAATTCTGCCACAGAGCCACTGTTGCTCTGCCCAAAATACTTATTTTTAACTCACATAAATTATGGGGTGGATTTGGGTGGTTTGTGGAAATGCAGATATTACATACATTTTTATTCTTAGTATGCTGACATGGGAGATTATTTTTTGTTTGTTTATACAACCTAAAACATAACAAGTATAAATGATATGTTAAAGTGGGTTGTATTTGTAAATTTACTTTTTGCGTATTCCAGATTCAAGAAAATTTTCATAGCAGATTGGCATGTTGCTACAACAGAATGCTTCAGAGCAGTTGTTGAATTTTCAGATAATGTAGTTGCAGTGGGTATGTTGGACTCATACTATGGCTGAACATGCTTTCCTATTAAACTTTCTTATTTAGCTTAATAAGCAGTTAGCTAAAATTTATAAAAGCCTCCAATATTTAAGGATTTTATAACATGTTACATGTTGACACTGGTGGAACAGGCATATAACAGTTAAGCGATGCTTATATGAGATGATTTTGCAGAAATATTTTTGCTTGATAATGCTAAGAACCTCTGTCATTTACAAATTAACAGTAGTCAGTCTAGTACAGGACAGAGGTAATCTCACTGTACATCCTATAAGTAGAAACAGGAATTGCTGGTGAAAGCCATAGACTGATGTGCTGTTTCTGTGAATTAAGTGCACTAGTAGATTGAATACAATGGAAAGGGGAGCAATGAGATTCACAGATTAAGATAATTTTATTGGCTCATATTTATTCGTTAAATTTATTGGTTTTTTGGTCGTGAGAGTGGGTCTACTTTGGTTAAACTCTAGAGGTTACGTTTTACTCTAGGTTTGCAATTCCTATCAAGTTGGCTAGTGACCTCTATGGTTGTCCATATAAGAGGAAAAAACATCATCCAGGAGCTGTTAAATCTAACCTCCTTGTTGAATAAACTACCGGGAAAAATGAGTATTTTAGAGATATGTTCTTAAAATTGAGAAATACAGATAATTTTTGAATACTTAGTGGCTTCAAATAATTCATGCATCTCTAAAGTGCTGTGGAATTTAAGATTATTCATTAGTTCATAGAAAAGAACTTAAATTGACCAAAAGACTTCTTAACAAGTTTTAGTCTATTACATTAACATATTTGTATTTATATCCTATGGTCTGCCTCCTAAATATATCTGATTTCATTCTTCCTGGCTCAGTTGCTATAGACTAGAAGCCACAGTTGCTTTTATAGCTCTATGTTTTCTACCACTATCTGCTCTCGTTCACTTACAATGTTATTACTTATTTCATTATTAATGTCTTTTATACCATTTGTTATTTCTTACTGTTATTATTTGTTTTCATAGCCATCTTTTGGCCACTTGGCTGCAGGGCAAGGTCTGTCTTGCTCAAAGTAATTCTATTACCAAGCAAGATGCTTGGCACTTAGTAAACATTTAGTAAATGTTTAAAAGAATAAATGTCCTCATAGGTATATTTAGGTTAGTTGATAATTAGAAAAGTAAGATTTAATATTTTTCCCTTTCTCTCTTTTCTTTTTTCATTAAAGAAGTTGCGGGTTTATAGAAAAATCGTGCATCAAATGCAGGGTTGGTAATTTATAAGCCTTGTTACTGTTTCACATATCAGTTTTGGTAAATATGTTAAGTTGCATGAAAGTGACAAAACAAGTTAAGGTTCACATACATGAACAGCAGGCTTTTATTTTTTCCACTCGTTTTTGTCGTAGTCCCACTTGGCAGAAAACCCCTGGATTGGGCTGACCTTCATGTTGAGCGTCCCCTTGGTTTGCTTGACCACCCAGTCTTCTTCAAAGGGGTGCGGGATGGGGCTGTACACATAGTGCTTCTCTCAGATCAGGATGAGAGCAGTGAAGCCAATGAAGAACAGGACAGTGCCCACAATTGTCTTCCACTCGTTGGTACCTCTGTTCATTTCAGCAACGCTCTCATTAAACTTCATGTGATAAAATTAAACTTTTTAATCAATAGAGAGGCTGCTGCAGGAGGCTTACTCTTTCTCTTTCAAGGCCTTCTGGCTGACAGAAAAGGTTCTTGATGTGGGCTAAATCAGGCAAGGGATAGTCTCACCAGTCGACATAAGCTGGGAGAGAATAGTCTTCACTCTTCAGCACACTTCTGTGTGCTCACACACACCAAGGTGGAAATTGCTCGCTTGCCAGTTAGGCTGAATACCCTGGTGGTCAACATTCTGTAGCCACCGCCCCGTGCAGCTGCCTGCTGCGACTGCCCTCAATACCCCAGCTGCTTGCGACTGGAAAAGAGAGACTGTGCTGCCGCATTAACACCTTGCATTGGTGTGGTGCATTTGTTACATTTGGTGGAAGCACATTTTTATTATTGTACTATGGTTCCTTGTTTGTATTGTGCAGCTCCATGGATTTTTTTCTTTAGTAAGATTTTTTTTTTAATAACCTAATTTTGTGGTATATTTAGCTGGTGGCTACTGCTTCTAGGATTTTGATGTTTTAGTCAAAACATCAAAAATATGGTGGTTGCAGCTGACAGATGTATATGTATGTTTTTCCTCCAAATAAATCTAGAGGTATTTTTTCCACATCATATTCATTCATGAGAGCCTTTAATCAATTAAGAGGAGAAGTATAAGTACCAATGTTTGTATGTCTTTAATAATGTGCTAACAGATTCCTAGAACTTAATAGTTACTTACATATACTCTGATAAAATCAGCTCCATTTTTGCTTTTTTCTTTTACTGCCCTGACAAAGGATAAATCTCACAGATATCAAAGTCAGATTTTTTTGTTTTTTATTGCTTACCTTTAAAACTAAAAAGCATAATTGCATGACAAAATGTAGAAGAGAGAAAAACATAAAATTGATTTTGTATGTTTCTTTCAGTTTATCTTTTCATATGGACTCATGCGTTTGTAACCAGAACCAGCCTAAAAGTTTATATCTTGATTTCTCCTATTGACATTGTATTGTAGGTGTTTTTCATATTTGAGTATTGTTTTTATAACCATTACTTCTAATGTATGCCTAGTAACATCCAACAATAAGAGAATAGTTACATTGACTCTACTTTTTCTGTTAAAGATAATGTTTTTATGCAATAAATAGTTATTTAGTACTTTTGGCTTTACTTCATTAGGCTGGTTTCCCATAAGTGCAGCCACTGTGTTAAAGGGTATGAACATTTTTAATGGTGCTTAATATACATTAGGATCAGAAGATTTTTTTTTTCTGTACCCCAATGGTAGGTACATTAGTTGTCTCACTCCTAAACCGAGGTCACACTAAGGTAGAGGAAAATTAGGCCCATATTCAGAGTCATGGAAATTTTTCTGAAGGTGAAAAAGGTTTAAAGGGTCTTGGCTTTTTTCTTAAAGCAAATAGACTGTAATGATTTTCTTATAATGTTTCTTGATTGGGATTTAAGGTAGGGTTTTTACTCTTTAGTCTTGGGATTGGTTATTTATGTCTGAAATCTTCTGTAAAGCTGGTGTACCAACTTAGCAGGTATGTGTAATAGCTGCAAGAGAGGTTTCCATAAAGAGGAAAAAAGACAAATTTGAGAATTTTATAGATGAGGCAATTTTTGAACAGTATTTATGTTGGCTTCCCCTAATAAAAAAAATCATCCTAATTTTATTTGTTATAACTTAAAATAAAAGGTAGATAACTGAAACATGATCATAAAACGTTATTATGCTAGGTATGAATTTCAAGAAGTCTTCATATTTGTAATTTACATTAGGCTTTAGGAAGTTTCTTTTATTGATTCTTAATTTTTTTTCTGTATCTTTGTCAGCACTTGTTATTTTGTTTTTATTTTTTTCATTAAATTAAAAAAAATAACAAACAAAAACATTCTTAACATATGATCATTCCATTGATTCTTAATTTTAACTGGAAGGTTAATATAATAAAATTCATTGAGACTTAGGATATATTTTTTTTTGTGCAACTACACGTTAGAAAAGCTTATAAGCTGTGAAATGGATATTAGTAATGTGGAATTACAGCTGAATTTTAGTTCCACAGGTGTACTACCTGCCTGATCTTGAGTGGATCATTTAATTTGTCTGTACCTTCATTTATCTATAAAATGGATCAAATAATTCGTGTATGTTTTTACGGCCTTTTAAAGACTCTATAGTAGATAGTAATTTAATATAGATATAATTACTTTTTCTAATCTGTTTTAATACAAACCCCCCTACCTTTCCAAGGCACATAATATATTTAAACTAGCCAAGGATCTTAAATTTTAAAATCTCTTCCATTCTAAAATATGTTTATCTTTATATAGTCAAGCAAGAATGAATTCCTATAACCTTTGGTTCCAAATAAGTAACTAAAAGGTTTTAAGAGAAATAAAAAGTGATTTGAGGGAATGGAAGTAACCTTTAATATGTTTTGTAATCTATCTGGAATCTCAGTCAAGCTAGGATTTTTTTTTATTATTATTATTATTTTCTTTTTTTTAAATACCAAAAAACCCACAAAATAAATGCAAACATTCCTATTTTGATCATTCTGTTCTACATGTATAATCAGTAATTCACAATATCATTACATAGTTGCATATTCATCATCATAATCATTTCTTGGAAAAAACAGGAAAAAAAATTATGCATACCATACTCCTTACCCCTCCCTTTCATTGATCACTAGCATTTCAAGCTAAATTTATTTTAACATTAGTTCCCCCTATTATTTATTTTTATTCCGTATGTTCTACTCGTCTGTTGACAAGGTAGATAAAAGGAGCATCATACACAAGGTTTTCACAATCACACAGTCACATTGTGAAAGCTTTATCATTATACAATCATCATCAAGAAACATGCCTATTGGAACACAGCTCTACATTTTCAGGCAGTTCCTTCCAGCCTCTCCATTACATCTTGAATAACAAGGTGATATCTACTTAATGCGTAAGAATAACCTCCAGGATAACCTCCAGGATAACCTCTCGGACTCTGTTTGGAGTCTCTCAGCCATTGACACTTTGTCTCATTTCACTCTTACCCCTATTGGTCTAGAAGGTTTTCTCAATACCTTGATGCTGAGTCTCAGCTCATTCTAGGATTTCTGTCCCACGTTACCAGGAAGGTCCGCACCCCTGGGAGTCATATCCCACATAGACAGGGGGAAGGTGGTGAGTTTGCTTCTTGTGTTGGCTGGAGAGAGAGGCCACATCTGAGCAACAAAAAGATTCTCCTGGGAGTGACTCTTTCAAGCTGGGGTTTTTGTGACACACTTCTTGAAATCTAATTGACTGCTATTAGCATCAGTACCATAGTTACAGTATTGTAATTGTTGGGTTTTAAAGATTTTATAGTAAGAGGTCAGTATGTTGAAAGAATAAATAAGAACAATAGTAAAGGTCTAGAAAATTGCAGCACACAACTCCCCAGTGTGTGTAAATTTTCACCATTTAGTTAGAACAACATTACTATTTCAGGCTGGCAACTTCCTTCATAGCACACTTTGTGGGTACATGTTAAGAGCTATTACATTTAAATGGTTCTGTTCTTTTGTCTGACAGCATGGTTTTGTATTGGATACAAAATTCTAACTCGATTATTAGCAAGTGTTTACTCACAGTAAACAATTAAATTCAGTGATTACATTGTATTCTCCGAACCTATCCTTTTTCCAAGTGAAATACCTTCCTGCAACTATTCATCTTGTGTTTTAACACCATCATATCAAAAAGTACTTAATCAGAAGCAGCCTAATTCTGTGTCTGTTTTCAGCATCTAAACGCTAGTGTATGTATATCTGGGCTTTTTAAAACCACTCCTTATCCAATAATCTGAATGTTTTGCCTGCTTCTCACTAGAGATCTCATATCCTTGCCCATGCTTATGAATTGTGTGGTCATGAGACTTCTTGGAAGGTTCTGATTGCACCAGTGAAAATAGTATTGTGTCTTCCTGCCATTCTTTTTTTCTTTTCTTTTTTTCAAATCTTTTTCTTTCTGTTTTAGAATATCCTCCTTATCCAGGATCAGAACTTTCTAAGTAAAGATGGAAATGTGATTTTCTTTTTTCCCTTTCCCAGCCATTGAATGCTGATTGCAGTTATACTGATCATATATTCTATTGTTCTCAGGAGTGAAATTATGTCTGCTTCCACATGTCTCTTATAAGGTGTTTATAGAATAGCCAAGGGCATGGCATGTGCAACATTTTTTTGAAGTTGGAAATACTATATATCTATTCTAGGATTTAGCAATTGAAGTTACTAAGGTGATTTGTTTAGAATTTTCCAAAATTCATTTTACATTTTTTTTAACTTAAGGAAAATCTTGGCTTTTTTTTTTTTTTAAATATTTTTATTGACATCTTCACGCACATATAATCCATACATGGTATATAATCAGTGGCTCACAGTGTCATCACATAGTGTGTTCATCACCATGTTAATTTTTTGGGAACATTTGCATCACTCCAGAAAAAAAAAAGAAAAAGAAAAACTCGTACATCCTATACCCTTTATCCCTTCCTCTCATTGAATCTACCCGATTTATTTTACCCATTATCCCCCTATTATTTATTTATTTTTTATCCATGTTTTTCTGTTCATCGGTCCATACCCTGGATAAAAGGGACATCAGAGGTTGTGAAAAAGATTTTTACAATCACATAGTCACATTGTAAAAGTTATATCTTTATACACTCGTCTTCAAGAATCGAAGCTATTAGAACACAACGCAACAGTTTCAGGTACTTCCCTCCAGCCACTCCAAAACACCATAATCTAAAAAGGAATATCTATATAATGCATAAGAATATACTCCAGGATAACCTCTCAGCTCTGTTTGACATTTCTCAGCCACTGAAACTTTATTTTGTCTCATTTCTCTCTTCCTCTTTTGGTCAAGAAGGTATTCTCAATCCATGATATTGGGTCCTGGCTCATCCCAGGAGTCATGTCCTATGGTGCCAGCGAGATTTACACCCTCGGGAGTCATGTCCCATGTAGGGGGGGAGGGCAGTGAGTTCATCTGCCCACTTGGCTTAAGTGAGAGTTGACTTTCTTTTAAATTGCATGTGTTCATTAATGTATAACTTATCATCTTTGATCGTTGTACTCTCTTCTAGTGCACTTTCATGCCTGCACATAACTATTTTTTAGTTAGCTGTGAAATTTTTCAAATGAATAGTCATTGCATTTGTTTCTTTTGTATTTGGTAGCTAAAATCAAAATAGGTGTTTAAAGAAATTGACCTTTCTCGCAAACAGTATTAATCTTGGCAGTGAAAAAGATTCTGCTATTTTATTGAATAGACAACTTTAAATATATAGCCTAGAAGGAAGTAAAGGAGCTAGCACTTGGTTTTACTTTTGTTTATTAATCTCATTAGATTGTTGAATATACAGTCGATACTCTGGAGCTGGAAGCCATAAAAGGATATGTGTTTTACTTAAGTGTGCCTTCATGGGGAAATCTAGAATATCAACTGTATGTATATTTACGACATGAAAACTTTTCACTTCGGTGCTATGTAGATAAATGATTAAGACTGACTTGCTATGCATCAGAATTTGGAAACTCAAGGATCATGAGCTACCCTGGCATAGGAAATCGTTTTGAACTTCAAGGTCAAGCTACTACTGAATAGAAAAAAAAAATTTTTGCCACCTTTGCACCATTTCTCTTATCCTTTCTATTTCTAACCCCAGATCCATCCTTACCTGTTTTTTCTTATCGCCCCTAAAGTGTTTGTCAATAATATTTAAGGTGCAATCACTTTCGTCTTTATACTTTTAAAAAAGATCCTTAAAACATTCATTGAAAAGATCAGCAGTGGGGTTGCTCATCATTTTTGTATGATTGTGTTTGGGGTTGTGAGGAATGCTATCAGTCCCATAATTAACTTGCTTCTTCCTGATTGGCCACATAGAACAAATAGTTCCTCGGTGCTTATATAAACCCCATTGAGGTCAGTTGCCACTCTTTTTCACTGAGAGAGCAAATGAACGTACATTTGGTCCAAGGTTCTTAGTATGATGTAAACCTCAAAAATAGGAGACAAACCAGCTGTTTTGTAGAAATAACCAGAAAAGGAAAATCTTACTTGCAGTATTTATGCCCATTTGTATTAGTCACCTATGTTTGCAGTAACTTTTTAAAACAAGGGTTTTAGCATTTGCCTTTCCAAGGTAAGGTTGGCTTCGTCAATAACCCCACTGTTAAATGTGTTTTTAAATTTTTGTTTTCTCTTTTTCTAACTAGATGTGATGCTGACCCTTCAGCCTTAGCCAACTATGTTGTAGCACTGGTCAAGAAGGACAAGCCTGAGAAAGAATTGAAAGCCTTTTGTGCTGATCAACTTGATGTCTTTTTACAAAAAGGTAATTATTATAGGTCTTCAAACAAGTATTTAAGTAAATATTTTTAATTTAAATCTTTTTGATACAGTCTTAAAGATAAACACATGATAGGAAAAAAAAGTGGTCAGATTCCTTTGACTTCTTGAATATATCCTTGCGTTCTCAATTATTACATGTTTTGGCACAATTGCTTTTTTTCCTTTCTTTTCCATTTCTGATTCTTTTCCTAGTAGATGGTTGGGAAATATGTAGGGATAATAAAATTGTTGATTAGGAAAATGAACCTATTGTTTTTTCCCTCTTGACTGGGTTTCTTAATATTCAAGTGGTGGGCATGATCCTCTTCTCTTTGTACAGTTAACTTCCATCCTCTCTCCATGATCCTGTCTATGGTATTTGCCAATACCTACAAAGCTATAGTGTTCCCACAGCCTCTTATCTCATCTCCTATCACTCCTTTCACTTTTCCTTCCTAGCCACATTGATCACCTTGCTGTTGTTTGAACATGGCAAACATGTTCCCAGAATAGGACCTTTGTATTTGCCATGTCCTTACCTAGGACATGGTTCTCTCTCTTACTTTTTAGGTCTCTTTTTGAAATGTCATCTTTCTGCAGTTTCCCCTGAGTATCCTATTTGTAATAGAACATCCCACGCTCCCACTCACTTGCTCCTTCTCTCAAACTGACTTTGTTATTTTTTCATAACACTCGTCACTACTGTCACATTATAAATTTATTTGCCTTTTTATCGTCTCTGTCCCCCTATTCCTGTTTTGTCTTTTCCCTTCTTTAGAGTGGAAATGTGATAGTGTTTAGCATATATAATAAATATTGTTGAATGGGGATGATATACACTTATTGGTTGATCCAGGCGTTGATGATGAGAAGATACTCTTTAATTCAAAGAGCTACTAAGAAAAGATAGTAAATTTGCTTCTCAGTCTTAAATGGGATCATATGTTTTTCATGTATTTTAAGGTTTTTTTAATACAAAAAACATTTACAAAATTTCTCTCTAGTATAGATGAGTTCTTTTCTAAACATATTCATTTATATTACTCAATTTATATTAAAGATGAGTCGTGAAATGTAGAACATTGGAAAAAATAAATTAAAAATAAAAACAAGAAATCAAGGTAAAAGATAAATGTTTGTTTATTAGACTCCTAAGAGTTCCTTGTTATAAAGACTTTATTTTTTAATAACTTTTAATTACAAAAGCAGTACTCATCAGAAAGAATTATAAAATACATTTTAAAAAGAAGAAAATAAACAGTCATAAATTCACCACTAGAGAGAGGAAATCATTCTTATGTACCTGTGTAGTCTTTCTAGACCAAGGCTGTCCCATAGCACTTTCTGCAAGGGTGAATATGTACTGAATCTGTACTTTCCAATTAAGTAGTTAGTTGAAATGTGCCTAATGTGACTAAGGAACTGATTTTTTAAATTTTATTTATTTATTTATACATTTACTTGGGCAGGCACCAGGAATCAAACCTGGGTCTCCAGCATGGCAGGTGAGAACTCTGCCTGCTGAGCCACCGTGGCCCGTCCAAGGAACTGATTTTTAAATTTAATTTTAATTAAATTAATTTAAATAGCTACATGTGGCTAGTGGCTACCATTTTGGACAACACAGCTCTTGTCTGTGCTTATACATATTAAAGTGGTATTTACACATTCTTTTGTAATATGTTTTTTTTTACTCAACAGCCTATTTAAAATACTGCTTAATGTTAGATGCTTATCTATATATTTTTCTTTATTGGGTTATATGTTTTTTGAATTACAGAAGTAATACTTTGTTAAAAGTTTTACACATACAGAAATGTGTAAACAAAATTGCTGTTAAAGGGTCAATCTGTATATCATTTTAAAGTTATATGTAACAGTTGACAAGAGCTAACCATTTTATAATCATGGAAAAATGCTTACTACACAGATTAATAGTATAAATACTTTTTTGAAAAAGCTTAACATACAAACATTCTTAACCATACAAACATTCCATACATGGTGTACAACAGTGACTCACAATATCATCACATAGTGTGTATTCATCCCCATGATCATTATTTTGAACATTTGCATCACTCTGGAAAAAGAAAGGAAAAACCTTACACATACCATACCCCTTACCCCTCCCTCTCTTTTACCACTAATAGTATAAAGACTTTTTAAGAATATTTTTTTCTGAGGAAAAAATGTGACATTTTAGAATTAACTGTTTATATAAAATGTATAATAATTGCAGTGTAAGCAGAATCTGTGTTGTGCTTTTAATATGCTTTTTAGCTGTTCCAGGATATGACCAATGAAAGTTATTTATATTTGGATTTAATAAAACAATATATATATTCTAACATTTAAACTTTTAGTAAATTCATCTGGTTTTCCCCTTTCAATTCACATGAAAAAGTTTCAAAATAGGACAGCCCTTGAAACACAAAAAAAGATTTCATTTCTTTTCATGCCAGTGTTTATTTTTTCCACTTATTTTTTAATGCAATTTTATGAGCTATATTCATACAACATACGTTCCATCCAAAGTATACAATCAAAGCTCACAGAAGCATCACATGGTTCATCACTACATTTTTTTTGCCACATCATTATATATTCATCACCATGATCATTTTTAGAATATTTGCATCACTCCACTTAAAGAAATAAAAGAAAAATACCATAATCCCATACCCTTTACCCTTCCCTCTCATTGACCACTAGTATTACAATCTACCTCTCCCCACAAGCCTTTAATTATTTTTGTCCTATTTTTTATTCATCTGTCCATGCTCTGGATTAAGGGAGCATCAGCCACGAGGTTTTCACTGTCACATAGTTACCTTGTAAAAGCTATATAGTTATACAATCGTCTTCAGGAATCAAGGCTACTGGAATATAAGTTCAGCAGTTTCAGGTACTTCCCTCTAGCCACTCCAATATACCATAAACTGAAAAGGGATAGCTACATAATACATCAGGATAACCTCTTGACTCTGTTTGGAATCTCTCAGCCATTGAAACTTTGTCTCATTTCTCTCTTACCGCTTTGGGTCAAGAATGCTTTCTCAATTCCGTGTTGAGAAAGCATCCTGGCTCATCCCCAGGAGTGATTGCCACGTGCCAGAGAAATTTATACCCCAGGAGTTGTGTCCCATGTAGTGGTGGTGGTGGGATGGGGGAGTGAGTTCACCTGCTGAGTTGACTTAGAGAGAGAGGCCACATCTGACAACAAAAGAGGTTTTCTGGGGGTGACTCAGGCATAATTCTAAGTAGGCTTAGCTTCTCCATTACAGGAATAAGTTTCACAGGGGCAAGCCCCAAGATTGAGGGTTTGGCCTATTAAATTGGTTGTTCCCAATGCTTGCGAGAATATCAGGAATTTCCTAGATAGGGGAGTTTAATATTTCCTCCTTTCTCCCCTAAGGGGACTTGGCAATTACTTTTTTATTCTCTGCCCAAACTACTCTGAGATGTATTGGGGCATCCTACTAACCTATACAAACCAACAAGATTTTACTCCCTATTCAAGGTGCCATGCAATCATGTGTTTTAATTATAATTTTTTAGTAGCAATTCATTTAATCTAGCAGTATAAACATAGACTATGAAAAGTCTCTCACCTGTTCTTCATCTACCTCCTTCGCATTCCCACTGCACATTTTTGTCAGTTTTTGTGTCCTTTCAGAGTTTCTCTATGCAAATATAGGCAGATACAAATATTTACTTCTATATCTTTTAGATCTGGTATTATTAGTACTTATTCTTTTTATAGCTGCCATGTTTTCCATTGTATGGTTGTCCCATAATTTTTTTAACTACTCTCGTTCATGGAAATATGGGTTATTTCCAGTCTTTTGCTACTACAAACAATGGTCAAACGAATAATCATGAATATATATAATTTTGCAAACGAGCAGGTGTGTTGGAAGAATAAAAAACCAGAAGGGGGTTTCTCTTCCATAAGGATGGCCCATTTTCCGCAGCTTTGCCAACAGAGTGTGTTGTGAAATTATTATTTTTTTGTTTGTACAACATTTAAATAATGTTTCTTTTCCTTAGAAACTTCAGGTTTTGTGGATAAACTCTTTGAAAGTCTCTATACTAAGAATTACCTTCCACCTTTGGAAACAGTTAAACCTGAGCCGAAACCTCCAGTCCAAGAAAAAGAAGAAATTAAAGAGGAGGTAATGCAAATTTTTGTTTTGCTTGTGGAAGCTTCTTTAATCATGTTACCATTATCTTTCTTAGTTGGAAGTTGAGCTCTTTAAAAGTGTCTATCAATGAAGTTTCTGAGTTTTAGCATGTTGCAGATTCTTTATCAGAAATTCTTAGTTCCTTGGACTTGAAGAGCTGTAAGAATTTCAGAGAGCATGTTCAGAAATCCAAGAAATATTTTAAGTAATATTGATCAATTTAGAGGAATCTTATACAATACCTTTAAAAGCAGAAAGCATGGTTAAATATAGAGACTGGACTGAAGTAAAGTATTAATGAAACCTCGAGAAAAATACTTAGATAACAAATGTCATGTAAATATAGAAACCATTTACTTTTTTTTTTTTTACAATATAGTTTTTTTAAATAGTTAATATCATTGTCAACATTGGAAATGAAAGAGGAGAAGAATGTTATTACAAGTTGAGCTATAAAAAGATTGTAGATGATAACCTAGTTGTTTGACCTAAGAAGAAAATTTTATCAAAAATTTATTTTATCAAAAAGTTTATTCATAACTCCTTTTATATATAGACAGGAATGTGAGTTCTAAAATCAGCCTGCCTGAATTAAAATAGCAGCTCTACAGCAAGCTACTTAACTTCTCTGTTCCATTTTCTCATCGACAAAATGAAAATCATTACTTAACTCACTGAGGGTTAAATTTTATGTATATAATTTCCTATTAGAGACACATATGTTGATTATTATATAAAAATTTTTCCAGCTTTTGTTTTATATTTATTCTGAAGATAAAATAACTTTTTCTTTTAGCTCTTTATTTGGAAATAATTTTAAACTTACAGAAAAATTATAAGAATAGTACCAAAATATCATATAAAGACTGTCTGCCTAGATTCACTTATGGATCATTTTGCCCCATTTGCTCTCCCTATTTATATTACACACATATTACTTTTTTTCTGAATCATTTGGGAGTTAAGTTATATATATCATGGTTCTTGACCCCTAAATACTTCAGTGTGTGTTTCCTAAGAATAAGCATATTCTCTTAGATAACTATAGTACTGTCTTCAGCTTTTGAAAATTTAGTGTCCAGTGTCCCAATTTCAGTTTTGTCAGTTGATTTAACAATGTCCCTTTTTTGTAGCATGTTCTTTTCCTCTTTAGGTTCACATTGTATTTAGTTGTCATTCCATATATATTTTTAAGTGCTAAGCTGATTGAATTTATCTGATATTAAAAGAAAAAATGTAGCTGTACTTAATTTAGATCAAATGAGACCATTGTACCTATTTTGTTTTTAGCTTATGTCCTCTGATCATCCTGTACAATTCTTTAAAATAAGAGAGGTTCCCTGTGTGTTTCTTTAAGTAATGGAACTAGGAACAAACTTTTCTTTTGGTACTTTGTAGTATATAATTTTGCTTTATCCTTTTATAATCAAAGTTTTTTGTGTACATACTGTTTTCTACGACCATTGAAAGTCCGTAAAGTGTCCAAAAACAGTTGGTTTGAAAAATTGCACTAGCTTGAGTTTTTTTTTATATAGAAATATCATTTTAATACCAAAATAAAGTGAAATAAAAATAGTGAATAGATAAGTTGTATTAGTCATCCGATGGAATTCTGTACAGCTATGACAATGAATGCTCTAGAGCAGGAGTCAGCAAAGGCAGCCTACAGATCAGGTTGGGCCCATCACTTGTTTTTGTATGGCCCAGGATCTGAAATCAGTTTTTATTGTTAAATTGTGAAAAATAATATTTTTACATAAAAGCAATACATTTCAAAGCACACTGAAACAATTGTAGAACAGATTTTAGAGTTTAGTATGGGCTACAATTCCACAATTTTAAGATTTTATTTCTAGGCTGCTCCAAGACACTGGAGACTAAAAGAAATATCAATATAATGATTCATTAGCTTGAGTTTTAAAGGGATAAAAAGCACATTGGTGCACTATTTCATTTTGTATCTTTATAGTGTATCCTAATTTCAAAAATTGGAAAAAATCCAAATTGGCTTTTGAGTAGAGCTATGCTTAGGCTTTCTCTCTGGCATTTTCCCTGTTTTTCAATATTTTAACTTAACTGTCATTACCACCATGAATAACAATTCATATGATGGTTTAGTCTGCTACTTAACCTGAAATAAAAGCAGTTTGACAGCAGCATATACTTTTGGCTAACAGTCTCTCTACTTTTCTGGTCTATCTTCAGTTGATATAGTTGCTCTATTAGGGTACTGAGAAGCAAATCTACCTAATGACTAGCCATCTTAACTTTCTTTGGTTCCTAGTTACTTCTATACCATGAGTTATTTTATAATTAGACTATTAGCCACTGGGGGAACCAGGTGAGAGAATTCAGATCAGTGGCACAGTTCACCCTAACAAACAACTTGGTAGATAGTGTGCCATGATTTATTGAGCACACTGAATTTGATCTGCAATTGAAAAATTATTTGTAAATTTACTGTAGTTACAATTTGCTTTTTTTAAAAAAAACTTTTTTTATTCTATAATATAACATATATATAAAGCAAAGAAAGAAAAAAGCAATAGTTTTCAAAGCACTCTTCAACAAGTATTTACAGGACAGATCCCAGAGTTTGTCATGGGCTACCATACCATCATCTCAGAGTTTTCCTTCTAACTGCTCTAGAACATCAGAGGCTAGAAGGAATATATATATTTTTTATCATCACTTTTTTCTTTTTTGTGAAAAATAACATATATACAAAAAAGCAATAAATTTCAAAGCACAGCACGACAATTAGTTGTAAAACGAATTTCAGAGTTAGCTGCTCTAAGACACTGGAGACCAAGAGAAATATCAATATAATGATTCACCAATCATACTCGGTTGTTAAACCCTAATTTCTCTGTATAATACCACTATCATCTTTGATCTTTCTCCCACTCTTTAGGGGTATTTGGGCTATAGATTTGCTGCTTTTAAACCCTTTAACCTTGTCTTTCTGCGTTCATAAGCTTATAAAAGAACAGTCAGTGAAAATAATAGATCTTTGATATTATAATTATTTATTTACATGTACCACGTTCATTTGAAATAATAGAAAGCAGTTTTTCTTAGTTCCGAGGCATAGGTTTATGTCTAAAAATAGGAGCTCCCTAGTAGTGTTTTATTTTGCTTTTGTCTGAAAGCATTCTTTATTTCATTTTAATTAAAAAAAAACTCGGGCATTCACGGTGGCTCAGCAGGCAAGAATGCTTGCCTGCCGTGCCAGAGGACCCAGGTTCGATTCCCGGTGCCTGCCCATGTAAAAAAAAAAAAAAAAACTTGTTATAGAGAATTTTGAACATTCATTGAAGGAATTAGAATAGTATAATGAACTTCCATGTCTCATCACCCAGCCCTTTATCCACATACCCATTCTTATACCTTTATTTGTAAAATGGGTCAGTGGAACCAAGACTCTTAAACTGTATGGCCATGATAGACCAAAATAATAATTAAAACCTCTTAAATACTTAAATAATGATCAAACTTCTAATTTGTGAGGTTAAAAAAAAATTAAGCCAGGTGGATGACATAAGGAAAACTTTTAAATGCCTGATGACAATCTGGTTCTGAATTGTGGAAAAGATTAAATCCTTGGCATAGGAAGTTCTAAAAAGCTTACTTAAAAGAGGGAAAAAATGCAGATTATTTACTTTTATTTAACTTAAAAAAATTTATATTGAGACATCTTCACACCCATACACTGCATACATGATGTACAATCACTGGTTCACAGTATCATCACATAGTTGTGTATTCATCACCATGATGATTTTTATAACATTTGCATCACTCCAGAAAAAGAAATAAAAGAAAAAACTCATACATCCCGTACTGTCTACCACTCCCTCTCATTGACCACTAGTGCAATCTACCCAATTTTTTATCTTTTATATCCCATTATTATTTATTTATTTTCTATCCTTATTATTTATTCATCTGTCCATACCCTGGATGAAAGGAGGATCAGGCAACAATGTTTTCACAGACACACGGTCACATTGTAAAAGCTGTATAGTACTACAATCTTCTTTAGGAATCAAGGCTATTGGAACACAGCTTAACAGTTTCAGGGACTTCCCTCCAGCCAATCCAATACACCATAAATTAAAAAGGGATATCTATATAATGCATAAAAATAACCTCCAGGATAACCTCTCGACTCTATGTGAAATCTCTGAGCCATTGAAACTTTATTTTGTTTTAGTTTTCCTCCTTTTAGTCAAGAAGCCTTTCTCAATCCCATGGTGCTGGGTCCCGGATTATCCCAGGAGTTTCATCCCATGTTGCTAGGGAGATTTATACACCCTCATGTCCCAAGTAGGGGGTTATTTAACTTTTAAAAAGATTTTGTTATAAAAGTGTTGGAATAAAGCCAGAATAATATAATAAACTATAATCATCATCTAGCTTCAATAATTTTAGACCCAAGGCCAGTCTTTTTTTCTGTACCTCCAAACATTCCTTCATTTTCTTAATCAGATGTCTAGTCATTGTTTAAATCTCAAATTGTTCATAAATGTCCTTTTTTTCTATTTGTTTGAATCAAGATACATGTATTGTGATTGGTTGATATATATTTTATGTTTTGTTTTGTTCCTTAATGTTTGAAACTTTTTATTGAAGTATACCGTGCTTACAGAGAAAAGTTCTTACATCATAATTGTATAGCTCAGTTAATTTTCACAGAGTGAACACACCTGTGTAACCAGCACCCAGGTCAAGAAACAGAACCTTAACAGAATTCCAGGAGCACCATGTGTGATTCCTTCCAGTCCCCAACTCTTTTCCCTCAAGGTAGCCACTACCCTTATTTCTAATATCATATATTTCTCCTGTTTCTGTATTTTGCATAGAATGTATCATGCAGTCTTTTGTCTAGCTTCTTTACTCAGTATCGGGTTTGTGAGATTTGTCCATATTATGTATGCCTTTTGACTTCTTATAATAGCTTTATTGAGGTATAAGTCACATACCGTACAGTTGACTCATTTAAAGTGTACAATTCAGTGTTTTTACTATGTTTGCAGAGGTGTGCAACCATCACCACAATCAATTTTAGAATGTTTTGGTCATCCCAAAAAGAAACACTGTACCCCCCAGCTATCACCCCTCAAAATTACACCCACCCCTAGCCCTAGACAATCACTGTCTAGTTTCTGTCTCTATGTAATATGTGGTCTTTTGTGACTGACTACTTCAACTTAGCATTTTCAAGGTTCAACCATGTTGTAGCTTGTATCAGTACTTCATTTCTTTTTTTCTTTTATTGTGGTAAAATACACATAACATAAAATATACCACATTCAGCATTTTAAAGTGTATATTTCTGTGGCATTTAGTACTTTCACATTATTTTGCAGCCATCACCACTATCTGGTTTTAGGACATTTTCATCACCCCAGAAGGAAACCCCTTATCCATTAGCACTTAATCCCCATTCACCCCTACCTTTAACTCTTGGTAACTACTGCTCTGCTTTCTATCTCTATGAATTTGCCTATTCTGGGAATTTCATATGCCTGGTATCATATAATATTTGGCTGTTTGTGTCTGGCTTCTTTCAGCATAATTTTTTTGAAGTTCATCCATGTTGTAGCATTATCAATACTTTATTCTTTTTTGATTTTAATTTTTTAAAGAAACTGTGGGATTACAGAAAAATCATGCATAAAATGCATGGCTCTCATATACTACCCTATTAGTAACAACTTGCATTAGTGTGATACATTTGTTACATTTGTTGAAAGCACATTTTTACAATTTTACTGTTAACTGTAGTTCATTGTTCACAGTAGAATTCACTGTGTTGTACAATTAAGGTTTTTTAAAAAAAATTTTATTCTAGTAATATATACGACCTAAAATTTCCCCCTTTTAATTATATTCACAATGTTGTGTTATCATCATTACCATTCATTACCAAAACTTTATAATCAACCCAAATAGAAACTGAACAATTTAAACATTAACTCCCCATTTCCTATCCCCAAACCCAGCCCCTAGTAACATGTATTCTAGATGCTAACTCTGAGTTTGCTTATTCTGATTATTTCAAACAACTGAGATCATACACTATTTGTCCTTTTGTGTCTCACTTATTTCACTCAACATGATGTCTTCAAAATTCATCCATGGTGTTGCATGAATAAGAAAATTTCATTCCATTTTATTGCTAAATAATATAACATTATATCTATGCCACAGTTGCCGCACCATTTTACATTCCCACCAACAATGAATGAATATCCCTATTCGTCACATGTTCTCCAATACTTGTACTCTTCTGTTCTTTCAATAGTAGCTATTCTTGTAGGTGTAAAATGGTATCTCGTTGTGGGTTTGATTTGAATTTCCCTGATAGTTAATGTGTCAGGCATCTTTCAAGTGCTTTATAGATATTTCTATGTCCTCTTTGGAGAAGTGTCTGCTCAAGTTTTTGACCTTTTTTTTTTTTAAACATGGGCAGGCACTGGGAATTGAACCCAGGTCCTCTGGCATGGCAGGCAAGCATTCTTGCCTGCTGAGCCACCGTGGCCCACCCTGCCCATTTTTTAATTGGATTGTTCTTTTATTACTGAGTTGTAGGATTTCCTTTTATATTTCAGATATTAAACCATTATCAAGTATGTGCTTTCCAAATATTTTCTCCCATTAAGTAGGTTTGTGTTCACTTATGTGATAAAGGCCTTTGAAGTGCAAAATGTTTTTATATATTAATTTTTTTTTTTTTTACATGGGCAGGCCCCGGAAATTGAACCTGGGTCTCTGGCGTGGCAGGTGAGAATTCTACCACTGAGCCACTGTTGCCCGCCCTTAAATTTTTTAAGAAGTCCCATTTATCTATTTTTTTCTTTTGTTGCTTGTGCTTTGGGTGAAAAGTCCAAGAAACATCGCCTAACAAGATCCTGCTGATGATTCCCTACATTTTCTTCTAGGCGTTTTAAGTCCTAGTTCTTATGTTTAGATCTTTGATCCATTTTGAGTTAATTTTTATATATAGTGTAAAATGGGCCTCCTTCTTCATTCTTGGCATTTTTAAGAGTAGCTTTCCTCAATTAATACATATTCATAAAAAAATCATCCCTGGAAAATACAGAAAAACAAAAAGAAGGAAACAGACCTCCAAGCTCAAATGTCTTTTTTTTAAAAAAATATTTTTATTGATAAATCATCACACGCATACATTCCATGCATGGTGTACAATCATTGTCTCACAGTATCATCACATAGTTGTGTATTCATCACCATGATAATTTTTTAGAATATTTGCATCGCTCCAGAAAAAGAAATAAAAAGAAAAAAGAAAAGCTCACACATCCTACACCCCTTACCTCTCCCTCTCATTGAGGGATACTAATACTTCTGTCTACCCAATTTATTTTAACCTTTGTCCCCCCCCATTATTTATTTATTTTTTTATTCATTTTTTTTTTAACTCATCTGTCGATATCCTGGATGAAAGGACCAACAGATACAAGGTATTCACAATCCCACAGTCACATTGTAAAAGTTATATTTTTATACAGCTATCTTCAAGAATCAAGGCTGTTGGACGCAGCTCAACAGTTTCAGGTACTTCCCTTCAGCTACTCCAATACACCATAAACTAAAAAGGGATATCTATACAATGCATAAGAATAATCTCCAGGATACCCTCTCAACTCTGTTTGAAATCTCTCAGTCACTGAAACTTTATTTTGTCTCATTTCTCTTTTCCCCCTTTTGGTCAAGAAGGTTTTCTCAATCCCTTGATGCTGGCTCCCAGCTCACTGTGGGATTTCTGTCCCACGTTGCTGGGGAGATTTACCCCTCTAGAGTCATGTCCCACGTGGGAGGGAGGGCAGTGAGTTCACCTACTGAGCTGGCTCAGAGAGGGAGGCCACATCGGAGCAACAAAAGAGATTTTCTGGGGGTGACTGTTTAGGTGTAATTTTAAGTAAGTTTAGCCTATCCTTTGCAGGAATAAGTTTCATAGGGGCGAATCCCAAGATCAAGTGCTCAGTCTCTTGATTTGATTGTCCTCACTGCTTGTGAGAATATCAGAAATTCTCCAAATGAGGAAGTTGAATATCAGATGTCTTTTAAAGCAACTTTAATCTTTAAATACCCCCTTTATATCTACCTGTGTATATCTCTTACACCTCTTTTTTATCATCTCATTTTTTTCTTTAAAGTCAATTTTTTTTGAAGACATTAAGACATTTGTTGTAGAGTTTCCTACTGTTTGTATTTCGTTGATTACATCTCAGTGGAATAATACATCTACTGTATTTCCTGTAAATAGTAGAAAGGATGATTTTTATCAGTAGTCTAATGATTGTGTAATGCTTTGCTGGCCCCATATGGTTGCCATATTGAGGCTGCCATTTTATTTTGCCTCAGGTTTATTATTATTAATTTTTTGTATGCTGTTGGCAGGGTCACATTTCTCATTCTTTTTCTGTGTGACTATGCCATTATTGCAGCACCATTTGTTGAATTTTCTTTTCTCTTTTTTTGCTTGTTTGTTTTTTTGGGAAGTGCATAGGCTGGAAATCAAACCCTGGTCTCCTGTTGGCAAGCAAGAATTCTATCACTGAACTACCCTTGTGCCCCCTGCCTCAGGTTTATTAAATTCTTATCTCTTAGTCCATTCCCTTACTTTCTGGTTTGCGTGTTTGTAAGTGAGCATCTCCATTTGATGGGGATTTGTTTAGCTCTTGCAATTATTTTCTTTTGTCTTTCTCTAGTAGAGGTCGAATATCTGGTTTATTTTAATAAGTGGAAGTTTACAAAATGAGATAAGCTTCAGTTTAAACACAGTAATAAAATCACTAATTCTTTTTATGTTCCTTGGTCAATCAGCCTAGACTGTTAGACTTTAAAAGATGCCTTATCATTTCCATTAGTTCAAATAAGACTTTTACATACTTTACATGAAATACTGGGTTTTATATAATTCACTGACTAATTTACCTACTTAAACATTTGTTCCTTAAATTTTGTCTGTTGAGCTAAATCTCAGGTTCTCCTCAAATGAATTATATGGGTGAACATATTTTGTAATTAGGAAACCATACCATTTTACTATATGAAGCATAGACATAGAGATTTGCTGTTTCTACTACTTCAATATAAAGAATGAATTGCTTATTTTCCTCCTACACTGCCACTCTAAGCTCTACCTTAAATTGACATTTAAAAATAACATACTACTTGTCAATTTTCTTTTGGCATCTTTTTTACTTCCTCCTATTGCCTAACTTTTTAAAATGTGATTTGATTTCAGTGTATTTATTTGTACCCTCTTTCATATAAGAAAGATTATCAGGTTGATGTGTTTTATAATATGTAGAAGGACTGTTATTGTTTTTTATTAATGTTCCTACATAGATATTTCAGGAACCAGCAGAGGAAGAGCGAGATAGCAGAAAAAAGAAATATCCTAGTCCCCAGAAGACTCGTTCAGAATCTAGTGAACGAAGGTTTGTGTTTATCTTTAATTTGGTAGTCATTGATAACTCATTTTGTAGTTGCCTTGAAAGAACATTGAAGGGATTTTTAACATGTGTATGGACTCTTTTCTCTAAACTGATTTAAGGATAATGTTATCTCTCTTTCTTCTACTCTTTCTGTTTTTTTTTTGCCTTTGTCATACTTTCTATTCCTTTTATAAACAATCATCATTAATTCTTTCCCCAAGAGCACAGGGGTGGGAACAGTCTCCTTAGAGGATATTAATGAAATGTTCCATTTGGTTAGGGGTGCTCAGTGTTAAAATTATCCATATCATTTTACATTACAAGCAGTACAGCTTGTGTATTAAATCATCAGCCTACCATAAAAGAATTGGTCTTTTTGTTCAGGTAAACTTTGTTTTGAGCCTTTTTTCTGTCCTTGTTCTAAATTTTATTTGTCCCTCATCCCTCCCCATACTTTGGATTCACCTCTGCTTTTCATTTCACCCCACCCAGTGTGCTTGAAGGAAGAATGTTTTTCCCTTTTTATATAATGGATTACGGGAATTATGTGGTGACCTTATGGCTTTCTAAAAGAGCATAGGCGTTATGTATTTTCATGCTTCTTGGGAGGTTGCTTCATACTACCGATTTGTTTGCAGGCTTGTTTCTATAGTCAGTATATGGCTTTTATATCTGTATATTATAGGACACGTGAGAAAAAAAGAGAAGATGGCAAGTGGAGGGACTATGACCGGTATTATGAACGGAATGAATTATACCGTGAGAAGTATGACTGGAGAAGAGGCAGGAGTGAGAGCCGGAGTAAGAGCCGAGGCCTGAGTCGTAGTCGAAGCCGAAGTAGGGGACGCAGTAAAGACCGGGATCCAAATAGGAATGTTGGTGAGTAGATGAGGTTTCTCCCTAAAAATTCAGTAGTTACTTTTTTCCATATCATAAGGGAATAAGAAATTCCCTTAAAAATAAATGTACCTTTAATATGTTTGAATAATGTAAAAACTAGATTTATCTCAAAAAAACTGGATATTGATTTTATTACAAAGACTCATTATTCTCAGGATTGAGTCAAAGTAGTGTGACTAAAAAGAAGTTCTTTGTAAGTGTATCCTGGTACCTATCATCTAGATTTGTCATTTTGTATAATTTATACAAATGTCCTTTAATCAACAAAGTTATCATTTAAGGAAGAGGGTTGCCTTGCTTTTTCTCTCCCCTTAAACTAATTGATTTTTGGTAAGGTTGCTTACAGTTTATAAAATTAAAAAAAAAATTAAGTAGATTACTGGGTTCCCAACAATTGATCTCCTGGGATGTGAGTTTGGAAGTCAATGCTTGGTCTCTTATTAAATATAAGTGGAGAATCTGCCCTTTTTCAGTTAGTATTTTGGTGTTGATAGGGTAAAAGATGATTTTGTACAAGGTACTGGTCAAGTTATATCACATTCTTGATATTTCCATCTTAGGATGTATTAATAATGAGAGCATTTTGAAATATGGTTGGCTTAGTAAGTTACTTCTGTATTCTCATCTTTCCTGTTTTGTGAGAAAATAAGCAGTTTAAAAGCATAAATGCCTTATTTACTTTGTTGTTGTTTTGATTTTATCACTAAAGCAGAGCACAGAGAAAGATCAAAATTTAAGAGTGAAAGGAACGATTTGGAGAGTACCTATGTGCCTGTGTCTGCACCACCTCCGAGCTCTTCTGAACAGTATTCCTCCGGGGCACAGTCTATTCCCAGCACTGTTACTGTGATTGCACCTGCTCACCACTCTGAAAATACAACTGAGAGTTGGTCTAATTACTATAACAATCATAGCTCTTCCAATTCTTTTGGTCGAAACCCACCGCCAAAGAGACGATGCAGGGATTATGATGGTAAAAAACACCACCTTCTCTTATGTCTATACCTAAAAACACTAGTAATGCGAATGTTGCATATATAGCATAGTGTTTAATCATAATGTAGATTTGGTTAAAAGGAATGAATAGGGAATCTCTTAACAGCATGTTTGTTTACTTGTTTTGATTTAATTGTTTGACTCTTGTCAAGAGAATATTCAAAGTTGACCCATTTTAGTTTGTTTTTTGTTTTTATTATTACCTCAAATGCTGTAAGTATACCACACAATTTGGTAGATGTTAAGTGAGTTTGAGTTGTGTTTGGTATTGGCAGTTTGTTAGACATGTGTAGTCTACTTAGAAGTTTGATTTGTTGTCTTTGTATTTGATTGAATGAATGTGTATGTATGTTTATTTTAATTTTTTATTATGTAAATATTTAAAATTTGTGAAAGTTGAAAGAACAATGTAATAAACACCAGTTTATCCATCACCTTACCTTAACAGTTACCAACTTATGGGTAATATTGTTTTAATTTGCACTCATACCCACTTCAGCCTATACTATGTTATTTGAAGCAAACCTAAGACATCATAACATTTTATCTGTTAATATAGAATACATATTTTTTGCATTTTATTTGTTTTAAAGTAGAGAATTAAGTCAAATAATAATTCAAGCATTATCTCATTGTCACACAATGGTTTCCTAGCCCCGCAGCGTTCTTCCCAGGGCTAGCTTAATTTTATCAGTTTCTTGTATATATATATATATATATATATATATATTTTAAAGATAATCTCTGCATATGCACATAAACAAATACATATACATGTTCTCCTTCACTTTTTTTTTTTTTTTTTTTAGTATGCTTTATGGTAGGGGTCACATTTCATTCATTTTCCATGTAATTATCCCATTATTGCAACACTTTGTTGAATTCCTTTTTTTTGGGAGAGGGCTTGGGGTTAGAGGAGTGCACAGGCTGGAATCTCCTTTACTTTTTTACGTAAATGCTTGTATGCTATTCACATTATCCTGCATAATACTTTTTTTCACTTAGCAGTATTTCTTGAACTTCATCTTACATTAATACTTAAAGAGCTTCTTCAATAACTTTAGGCTTCTTAGTATTATATATGTACAAAAATGTGTTTAACCTATTCCTTATGATGCACTTTGGATGTTTCTGGTATTTTAGAATTCTTCAAGAATGGTAGAGTCAATAATCTAGTACATAATGGTAACTTGAATTGTTTTAATCTGAGGTTTCAACTTGCTATATAGCAGAAATTGTTTTAGAGTAGTATCACGGGAATAGAAAATTGAAATTAAATAATTTAGTGTTAAGTCTTTCATCCCCCCCTTCCCCCACTTCTTTCAGTTTTTTGTATATTGATGCTTGCTCAAATTATCTGACTTTTTATTATGAAAAGTTAATAGCAAATGGAGCTAATCTTGTAGTATCTAGGAGCCTGTTCTTTTTTTTTTTTTTTTTTTTTTTTTTTTTTTTTTTAAAGGAAAGACAGAGAGAAGGAAGGAAGGATAGAAGGAAGGAAGGAAGGAAGAAAGGGAAACATTTTTAAACATTTTCTTGTTTTATTGTATTCTGTTTCTCCGTTTTTGTTACATGGGCTGGGGCCGGGAATCGAACCGAGGTCCTCCGGCATAGCAGGCAAGCACTTTGCCCGCTGAGCCACCGCGGCCCGCCTCTTTTTTTTTTTAAAAGTTGAGAAATATTCACACACGTAGAGTCCAACCATATTATACAACCAATGACTCATGATACCATCACATAGTTGTGTATTCTTCACTGTGATCATTTTTAGAACATTTGCATCACTCCAGAAAAAGAAATAAAAAGAAAAAAAACTCATACCTCCCATACCCCTTATCCCTCCCTCTCATTGACCTGCAGTATTTCAGTTTACCCTATTTTTACCCTTTATCTAGGAGCCTGTTCTTAACTCTACTATTTGCTATTTAACAAGTCATAGTGCATCATAGTATAGAAAGTACTACCTCAGGTATATGTGATGATTAGCTCAATGAAAAGTAAAAAAGGTTTAGACTCCTTAGAGAAAAGCAGTTTGTAAAATCAGATAAGTGGATTTTTCAGTGACTTGTATTGTTTGTTTCCTGAATTCGCAGTTCTAGATTGTAATGAGATACTTTTTTTATTCTTACAGAGAGAGGATTTTGTGTACTTGGTGACCTTTGTCAGTTTGATCATGGAAATGATCCCCTGGTTGTTGATGAAGTTGCTCTGCCAAGCATGATTCCTTTCCCACCTCCTCCTCCTGGGCTTCCTCCTCCACCACCTCCTGGAATCTTAATGCCTCCAATGCCAGGCCCAGGCCCGGGACCAGGTCCTGGACCAGGTCCTGGACCAGGCCCGGGACCAGGTCCTGGCCACAATATGAGACTTCCTGTTCCCCAAGGACATGGTCAACCACCGCCTTCTGTTGTGCTTCCCATACCACGTAAGTATATATTGCTATATTGCTTCAGTCTTTGTTTCTTAATGGAGAATTCTATTTAGAAGACTTTCATCCTGTTAGCTAACTTGACGTTTGATTAAAAGTGTTGAAAAATAAATTAATAATAGAATTTAGAGTGTATTAGTTTAATTAAGGTGCTGTTCTGTCCCTTTTTTCTGTCCCATTATTGTGTGTATCTCCAATGTAAATTTTTTTTCCCAATGCAAATTTTATCTATAGTGGCCTAACCTATATTGACCTATAGTAAAAATTTTGCTAGTTGATGACAATTAAGAAAGCTGATTTTTTTAAGTTGCATAAAACAAATATCTTGGTGATTTAATAAAATTTCCCAGTTTTTAAGGAAAATCTCTTCAAGAATATTGCAAAAATTTTTTTACCTTTTATTATGGAACTTTTCAAACACACAGAGATGTAAAAGAATAATGTATATGCCACATATATCATCATCCAGCTTCAATAGTTATCAGTATTTGGCTATTTGTATGTCATCTGTCCTCCCCTATACACATTCACATATGCACATTCCCTTTCTTTTGGTTTGCTTGTTTTGCTGGAGTGAATTCCTAGCATATCATTTCATTTGTATGTACTTCAGTGTGGATCTCTTTATTGATAAAGACAGTCTTTTTGTTTTTGTTGAATTTTTAAGAAGTAATCAATATGCTATCTCATACTCAACAAAATTATAAAGAAATGTTTAAAAATATTTTAAAAGTTGCTAATATACCAGACACATGAGTAAGATTAATTTTTTAGAACTACTAATTTTTTTAAATGTTGGAAAAATTATGGGACAAGTAGCATCGAGTACAAAGATAAAAGAATATCTTTGAAGACATTTAACATTATTAAAAGATGGTAATTATTTTAAAAATGATTACCATTCAGTTTATTTAAACAGTAAAATACTCTTTCCAATTTTCCTTTTTCTTACATTTTAAAATTTTGAAATAGACTCACAAGAAGTTGCAGAAATAGTAGAGAAATATCCATTGTACTCATCCTCCAGTTCTTTGTAATGAAGTTCTTTATAGAACATATCTTATTAAAGTTGGTAAAAGTTTGGAGAGGTTTATTGCATAGGTTTGGTCAGTTGAAATACAGTTTTTTTAACTTAGCATTTGTGAATATTTATTATCACATAAACAGTATAATTGTAAATCTCAAGCTTAGATTTTATTCCCCAGATGAAAAAACGTCTTTTATATATAAAATATCTATCAGTAGAAGATATTATTTCAATGTAGTGCGTAGGAAGGGCCCAGTGGGAACATACCTATTTTTATTTTTTTTCCCTCAACCGATGTTACCATCTCCAGGGGACATTTTGGACATTGGTAGGAATTAATTTATTGCCTCAACGATTAGAGTAATATAAGGACATTTAGTGAGTGCAGCCTAGAGATGCCACATGTCCTGGAATGGGCAGGATAACATGCTGAAAAGAATTATTTCCCATCTTAAATGGTTTGTCCTGCGCAGCATCCATGTAGGAGAAATATCGTTAATAATAATTTGTACATAGATTTTAGGTGTATGTCTTATATTTAAGCTCAGATAAGTTTTACATTAATCTATACCAAATTTTTCAGGATCATCACTGTCATCTCAATTGAGGGACTATTTTCCACTATTTTGTTCCATACTTTACCAAGAGTTTATCACCATTTTCAAAAATCCTGTTAACCATCATAAAGCCAGTGACTGAATCTGAGCCATCCATTCATCACATCTGCATTTGTAGCTGTCCTTCTTTGCCTCTTCCAGTTGCTGGTGGCCCCAGGCATTCCTTGGCTTGTGGCAGCATCACTCCAATCTCTGCCTTTGTCTTCACGTGATCTTCTTCCCTGGGCCTCTGTGTCCTCTCCTCTTCTTATATCCAGACGCTGGATAGGTACAAGCATCCAAGTACTTCAGTGCACTCTCTAGGGCACAAGTGCCAAAGCATTTATACACTGGTGACCCACACAGAAGCATAAAGGGGGAAAGAGCAGCTCCTGGTTTCAGAGAACTTGGAATGGTGTCATGGAGAACGTCCTCTCTTGTGAGGTCCTCAGGGACTGACTGGAAGCCTCCAGTCTCTTAACTCATTAGGATGAGCAGTTGTAACAGAGCACAACATCATTTCCTAATGACAATGGTTCTCAAACTTTAGGGAACATAAGAATGAATTCTAGTAGAGAATTTCAAACTTGAGAAGCTATCCCCTCCCCCTTATCATCTTCTCTTTGTTCAAGGACACCTGTCATGTCCATGTCACCTGGCACACCTCAAAGTTGATTAGATGTGAAGTCTGCAGGCTATACGCAGCCTCAGGCACCTCAGTCTTTTTCTGTTGCCATGAGCAGAGCTTGAGGGGCTGTCTTGAGGGGCTGTTCTACTCCCCCTTTGGGGGACAGTTCAGTCCCTGGGTCTGAATCCCATGTTGGTGGCACCTGGGGCAAGGTTTTGGTGGGTCCCAAGGTTGAGGGTTGTTTTAAAGTTTCTTTGCCAGTGGCCCTCTGACTCAGTTGAAGCAAGGCCCTTGAAGCTTGGGGCCACAATTGGGGTGTCCTCAAGAGAGCAGGGTGTTGTTAACAGTGACTGCAATAAACTTAGTCTGTTCTCTGGCCTTTTGCTGACTTCTCTTTACCTTCTCCTTGTCCTTGTTTCAATTGTTCGGAACATACCTATTTAAAAGTTAAATCTAAGAATGTCAGTTTCCCCGCAACATTTTACAATGAAAACTTTCAAACCAAAGTTGAACTGTACACTGAACATACATATGCTTACAACCTGGGTTCTACAGTTAACATTTTACTGTATTTGCATTATTACATATCTTTCTACCTCTTAGTTTTTGTGTTTGATGCATTTCACTGTAAGTTACAGGTATCAGTACACTGCAGTATGCTTATCATTAACTTAAAAGTTCTGTAGAAGATTATGATCATCCTAGAAAGTTCTCTCAGCCCCTTCCCAGCCATTCTGCAATCCCCCCATACACCCAGAAGCAACCAGTTCCAGTTTTTTTCACTTTATATTAGTTTTGCCTGTTGTAGAACTAAGAAGGTTTTTTTTAGTTAATTATGCAGCTCACTGTGCTTAAGCCTGCGTATAGCAATCAAATTCCTAAATCTATTCAGAGCCAAAGCACAGGTATATTAAGTATGAATGTCCATATCGGTACTAGTCAGGTGAATTTTTTATTAATCATGAAACATTTCATTTCACTTTTTGTTATTTATAGGACCACCCATAACACAGTCAAGCTTAATAAACAACCGCGACCAGACTGGGACAAGTTCAGTACCCAGTCTTGCACCAGTGGGAGCAAGACTACCTCCTCCTTTACCCCAGAACCTCCTTTATACAGTATCAGAACGTAAGTAAATGTTTTTCAACTTAAAATTGCTAGGAGATAGATAAGCAATTGTATGTAGAAAATTTTCTCATATCAGTGCTAGACTTTTAAAGAATGTAATTAATTTCTTTTTATGTGTCACTATTAAAAAGAATATATTTGTATTCAGGAGGCAGTTTATTATGTGGTTATGCTTATATAGCCATGTTTTAATTTTCTTTGGAAATGGGAGAGAAGGGCAGTATCATTTGTTTTGGAGAAGGCTACTCTGCCATGAACTAGCAACTTTCTTAGTCTTTTGTAAAGGAAATTCATTCTGAAGCTTCTGTTCAAAATGATTTCTCTGATTGAACTTCTAAAATGTAAGGCTTAGTTCCTAATAAGTATACAGAAAGGTCAGGTGAAGTATATGTAATAATCATTTAGTTAACTTATATGCTTAAGTGAAGGTAGCAGCATTTAAAATTAATAGCTAGTGTTTAGGCTGTTTGTAAAATTCATGTTTAACTAATATGTTCTCTTAAATCCTATTCTCTTATTTCTTATTATTTTTTTGTGTGTGTTTGTTTGGTTTTTAAAGACTTTAAAAAATGTCTTTCTCCAAAACCTTAAAAAGACGTTTTAGCTGTTCGTTAAGAATATCGCATTATGGTTTTTTTTCTGAAGTGGCACGTAATTTTATGGTTATGTTCATTTTCCATGTAACTTTTTCATAAACAAAGTTTGAATTACCTCCTAAACATTTCTTCATCTCCATTATCTCATGGAGAGGCAGTTCAGCAAAGTAGTTAAGTCCTATTGCCCAGATTCAAATCCTAGTTCCATCACTTAACTGTGTGAGCTTGGGCAAGTTACTTAACTTCTTGATATCTCAATTTCCTTTTCTGTAAAATGGAGATAATTTTTACCCACCCTTAGAGTTGTTTTGAGGAATAAATGAACTAATGTATGTAAAGCATCTTGAGCAGTGCCTGGCATCTAGTTAGCTATAAATAAGGATTAGTTATTACATTATTGTAGTTATTATTGTCTCCTCAAATTTCAACCTCTCTAAAATCAAACCTATAATCTTCTACTTAAGTCTCTACCTTCCATTACCCTTTTCTTTGTCAGTGGTAGTAATACCCACTTATCACCTAGAATTGAAGCCTTGACATCACTACTGACTCATTGCTTTGTGTTTTCATATCTAGTCAAAAATTCTTTTTTCCTTTAAAGTATTCCTTTGTCTCTCCATTCCTGTTACGACTTCTCTCCATGAACACACCTGAATCACATCACATTTGGAGTCATTTTGGCTCCATTATGTTTCACACCTAAGTCATACCACATAAAGCTGCTAAGCTAATTTTACTGAGAAAACCAATATGATAGTTCCTCTTGAGTTCTCTTTACTGGCCGCTATTTCTTCCTGAACCACAGATGAACTCTCTCTGTAGTTTTTAACTCTTTCTAGAATCTGCTCCACTTTCTTGAATATCTCAGTTCACTGTTCCCCAACATGCATTTTCTCTAGTCAGGCCAATCATACTTCCCTCTGTGCCCTGTCATGACTCAACCTTTTCTCTTCCATTTATATGCTCTCTTCTATTCTTTGTTATGCCTTTCAAGGCCCAAACTTTCTAATAAGTTTGGTAACATTATTGTTCAGTTCTAAAAATATATATTAAAATATTAACATTTAATTATAGATAGTTCTCTTTTAAACTTTTTTCCTTTATGTAAATCTCATGTTCATCTGGGCTTCTTCAGAATAGAAACCACATCTGTTAAGTAGTTGTCCTTCTTGTTTAATCTCTTACAAACTTCTGATTACTACCATGTGTTTTCACAGTGCATGTTTGTTCCATTGCTGCTTTCATTTTTTAATTATGGGAAATTTCAAATATAAATAAAAAATAGATGATACTATAATGAACCCCATGTACCCATCAACCACTTTCAGCAGTTTTCAACTTATAGCCAATGCTGTTTCATCTATTCTACACCAAATAATTTTAGCATTATTTCTAAATGTCTTTTGGATTTATAAATATGAAAAATTGGATTATGTACCTCAGATTCTTTTGGAGATGGCATGTTTTTATAGTGTTAAGTTTAGCATTGTGAGTGTAAAAAACCCATTTTTTAAAGTTTTTGAAATCTCTGGTAATTACCATTTATTTTTAGATTTCTAAATTTAGCATTGTGACTAAAAAATTGCATTTTGATTTTAATTTTAAAAAACTGACATTAATCGTTTATTTCATAATAGTCATTAAGTCAGCAAATTCTTGTTATGTGTTTACTATGTGCCAGGCATTGTACTAGTTAGACATTGGGGAGCCAAGATGAACAAGATATCCGAACTCAAACTGTGTAGACTCCATTTTTTCTGTTTTTAAAAGCGGCAATATTTAGTGATATATCACTGAAGGCCTTTGAGAATAGATTCCAAACTTAACATTTCTAAGAAAATATTTGGATGGGATCAATAGTTACAATTTTTTTTGCTATTTTAATTACTGTAAATGAAAATATCTAATACCATTTCGATTTTAAAGACATTTTATACCGATAAGGATAGTCTTAAAGGTTTTATAATACACTTTTTACATTTCTTTCATTTTGCCTCAGATCAGTAAACAGAGGATAACTTTCCAGTGGCATTTGTGAATTCCTGTATTAGAAGGAATCTCTTTGGTAACAAAGATATTTAATTTGTTAGTAGCTAAATATTTTGAAAGTTTTAGAATATTTGCATTGGGCAATTCAAAATTAATTCAGTGCAAACCGATTTGTGATTTTCTTCTTTTTTTAAAAATCTAAATTTGATTCTAAAATTTATGTTTGAAAACCTATAAGAATTCTGATAATCAAGGCATTAAAAAAGTTTGTTTTTTTTTTGGTGTAGTATACTTTGTCACCTTTTTTTTTTTTTTTTGCATGGGCAGGCACCGGGATTTGAACCTGGGTCTCCAGTATGGCAGGCGAGAATTCTGTTGTTCAGTTGATTTTTAAAGAATATATTTCCAAATTATTGCCTTTCAGACAGATACAGATAAGTTGAATCCTTCAGATTATTCACATTTACTTCTCTAAAAACCATAATTGATAATTTCCAAAAAAAATTAGAAGTTGCTTTGGTTCAAATGAAATAAGAAGCTGTATATTTAAAGATGTTTTGCAATATACTAGAGAATATGAGCTATCCCAAAAGTTTAACAAGTTGGCAAAGTCTAAATTAAGGATATTTTGTTTGCATTAAAATTATTATTAAAATTCTCAGGATAAAGAGTGCTTATAAGTGGAAAACAAACAAACCCAGCATATCAAATGGTATTTAGACTGTAATAATTATGTGACTACATTTCAAATATAGGAAAATGAGATCTAGATTTTTTAGAGTAGGAGTCTGCTCAGTGCTACTGGGAATATGCAGAAGAATAAGAAATGGTTCATCTAAGAAGTTAAAATATCTAATAGTGGGAAAGAAATATTTTTTAAAAATCACAGTCCATTTTTTTATGACAGTTAAATGATCAGAGTGCCACAGAAACATAGGTGACAGAAGAACTAATTCTGCCAAAGATAAATCTTTAGGTTGTAATTATCATTTGTTTTGAAAGAGGACAATGAATTTTTAAAAAAAGAAAAATTATTCCCTCCATTGTAAAACTGGATAGGATATGTGTGGTTCCTGATAATGCAATTTAAAAGTTAAATGGTTATATTTTATATATCAAATGGTTATATTTTAGAAAAAATTCTTTGAAATTGTTTTTTGTTGAGTTAAAATGTCACAGGCCTATGAAAATGGCTTAAATAATGAGCAGTAATTGGACTTGTAGGGAAAGACAGTACTGTCATATACATTTCTAAATCAACTATTTCCTCTGAGCATTTTACTCAAATGTTGAGCTACCAACTCAGTATACGTTTTTTTATTTTTATAAAGTCACTGTATTAGTATACAGTGTTGAGGTAACACATCCGCTCTTCTCTGCTTTAAGTTTGATCTGTTTCTTCTGCTTTTTTGAAGAAGAAATAAAACTATTTTATAACTACTACGTTCACTGTACTGGATGTGTAAAAAAGTAAGAGTAGTATTTAATATCCTGGGATTCTAGACAGTGATTCTTAGGTAGAAGGCATTTGACAGTGTTCAGAGGAATTCACATAAATAATCATTTACTTTCAGAAAATGCCTTTATTATCAACTATATAATATTATTAAAACACTATATTTCTTAATGTGAGATTTCCTCATTTAATTGTTTGGGTGCATGGCATTTCTGTGTGCAGAATAATGGATTTAAAAGTCTAGAAAAGTGAATCAATCTTCAATAGAAAGTGCTTGTACATCTTATAAAAATTTTTTTCCCTTGCATTTTACCTTGGTTTGTGTTGCATTCAAAGTCATATTGCCCATTTTAACATAAAGATATGTATCCAGATGATTGGATACTTTTAATAAATAATCTTTCATCGACTCTGTTGAACTTTCCTACTCTGCTGCTGTGCACCAGGCACCGTTTAGGCCCAGGGATCTTGTATTCTAATAGAGAAGACACATGATAAGTATAGTTAATATTTAGAAGGTGTAACTTTTAAATTATTAGTTTTAGATTTGAAATTTTAGCTTAAAACTGTCTTATTTTTTACTTTTTCCTGTGAATATTCCTTATTCTAGTTTGCTAACTACTGGAGTGCAATATACCCGAAACAGAATGGCTTTTAAAAACGGGAATTTAATAAGTTGCTAGTTTACAGTTCTAAGGACAATTAAAGAAAGTCTATAGAGATGTCCAATCTAAGGCATCCAGGGAAACATACCTTGATACCAAGGCTGATAATGTCCTTGGTTTAAGAAGGCCGATGATATTCAGGGTTTTTCTCTTGGCTGGAAGGGCACATGGCGAAGTCAACTAGCTTTCTCTTCCAGCTTCTTGTTTCATGAAGCTCCCCCGGGGGGAGTGTTTTCTTTCTTCATCTCCAAAGGTCTCTGGCTGGTGGACTCTGTGGTTCTCTCGTCCTGTCGTGGTTCTGTGGCTCTCTTGTTGTTCTCAAAAGGAACTCTCTCCAAAATGTCTCCTCTTTTATAGGATTCCAGTAAACTAATCAAGACCCATGCACGCTGAATGGAGACATATCTCCATCTAATCAAGTTTAATAACTACAGTTGATTGAGTCACACCTCTGTGGAGATAACCCCAATCAAGTTTCCAGCCTATAGTGCTGAATAGGAATTAGAAGAAACCGTTGCTCCTACAAGATTGATTAGGATTAAAGCATGGCTCTTCTAGGGTACATAAATCTATTCAAACCAGCACACTCCTAAAGACAAAATCAGGAAAATTACACAAAGTGACTGAAATTTTAGTTTGAATAAAGATTTTCTTCAGCTAATCAGAGTTAATATTAAGAGTTTAAAAATGTCAATATCAGGCATGTAATATATATGAACAAGTTAAAATGAGAACATGGTTTATTGGAATGTTTGTAGTTTGGTATTATCTGGTTTCTCTCTACCAAACTAATTTGTATGAATATAAACTCTGACTGGCCCCTTTCTACTATTATTATAAGCTGTTTCTGATTTATGAAAAAAATTTAACATGGAAAATTTCAAATATACACAAAAGGAAAGAGAATAATGTAGTGAGTGATTCTCCATATACCCATTTTCCAGCTAAAACAATTTTTAACATAGTCTTGCTATATCTATAACTTATCACTGGCTTGATTATTTTAGAGCAAGTCCCAAACATAAAATTTCATCTGGAAAAGCTTTATACATTTATCTGAAAATATAAGAATTAAACCCACACACAAACACAGTATTTTTTTTTTATTAATTAAAAAAAATTAACTAACACAACATTAGAAATCAATCCATTCTACATATGCAATCGAAGCACAGTATTTTTATAACCACCACCACCACCCCAAATTAACAGTTGCTTATTAATGTCAAATAGTATGTCTGTGTTTATATCTCCCAATTGTATCATAAATGTTCTTTTACAACTGGATCCATTTTTTAAAAAATATTTTTATTGAGAAATCTTCACACACGTGCAGTCCATCCATAGTATACAATCAATGGCTGTGAATATCATCACGTAGTTGTATATTCATCACCATAATCATTTTTAGAACATTTGTATCACTCCAGAAAAAGAAATAAATCCTGTACCCCTTACTCCTCCCTCTTATTGACCATTAGTATTTCAGTCTACCCAAATTTTTTTACCCCTTACCCCTTTATTATTTATTTATTTATTCCTTACTTTTTTACTCACCTGTCCATACCCTGGATAAAAGGAGCATCAGACACAAGGTTTTCACAATCACATGATCGCACTATAAAAGCTATATAATTATATAATCATCTTCAAGAATCAAGGCTACTGGAACACAGTTCAGCTGTTTCATTTATTTCCTTTCTGCCACTCCAATACATCATAAATTAAAACGGCATATCTATATCATGCATAAGATAACCTCTGGGATATTCACTCGACTCTTCGAAGTCTCAGCCACTTAAACTTTATTTTGTCTCATTTCTCTCTTCCCCCTTTTGATCACGAAGGCTTTCTCAAATCCCATGATGCCAGGTCTTGGCTTATCCCCAGAGTCCTGGGAGTGGATTCATTTTGAAGCTGGGTATTTGAAGCTAGAGTCAAACAAGATTACACATTACATTTAGTTAAATTAATAGTTTTCTTATGTCTTTATAGCAACTATTTTTTTTCCATGCTGTTTATATTTGTTAAAGAACAGATCATTTGTTCTGAAGAATTTTCTCACATTCTGGATCTGACAGATTCTATCCCCATGGCATCATTTATTCAGTTTCTCTTGTTGTTGTTGTTTTTTCTTTACATGGGCAGGCACTGGGAATCAAACCTGGGTCTCCCGCATGGCAGGATAGAATTCTGCCAGTGAGCCACCATGGCCCGCCCCCATGGCGTCATTTAATATGTTCCTCTATCTCCTTTGTTTCCTGTAAATTGAAAGTTAGAGTGAGGCTTGTCAGATTCATGTTTGATTTATTTACCCCTTTTTGATTAGGAGTATTTTATAGATGGGGTTAATATGTACTTCATACTTCAGTAGACTATGATGCACATAATATCTAGTTATCTCTTTTCTGTGTTATAAATATTGATCAGTGTGTACCGGTGTTTTTATCCTGATCCATCTATTTTAAAGTAGCTTGTGGTTTCAGTAGCCATCTGTGATCGTTGCCTGTATCTGTTACTTCAGTAAGGCCTAGGAAATTGCGATACTCAAATTTTGTAATTTTTGTACTTACTGGTTGAAATTTTATATTGAAAAACCTGGCTTAACCATTTGGTTAACTTAAAATGCAGTTTTTAAAGGAGAGGCAGTATAAATACTTCATTTTTCATTTATCAGTTTTTAGAACCAGCATTTCCTAGTATTTTCCAAAGGTGACCACTGTCTTTTTTTTTTTTTTAATATTATGAACTCATGTATTTTTAACATTTGATACCGGGTGTTTTTGTTTTTTGTTTTTGTTTGTTTGCTTTTGCCCATTTCAGTCCTTTTTGATGTTCACATTGTCTCATCTTTGATGAGGGGGAACCTCTTCATGTTGACTCTTTAAGGTTTTTGTCTTTGTTTGTTTTGTCTTTTATTTTTTTGTCATGATGCCATGTCTTTGGTAGCTGTCTTCCTTCCGGAAAAATGAGATATTCTAAGGTGTACTAGGTTCATCTTCTTTCTGCCCAGGTTTAGAGTTAGTTATCTAAAGAACTCTAGTTTCTTTTATTCTTTTACTTACTTTTTTATTTTGTTTAGAACTCTAGTTTCTTTTAATAATACTACTTATAGATCTCAGTAGACATTGTTTAAGAAAGTCATGTTTCATTTGAACAACCAACCATCTTTCTGAGGTGTTTGAATGCATAGTCTTTGTTCATTTTAAAAATAGATTTTGTGCAAAGTCACCTTTTAGTTTCTGATTTACTTTGACACATTAATTAGATATTCTTGGCTCATTTAATGCTATGTCATAAACTTAAATCAGTCATAAATCTTAAATCAGACTGAGATTTTTCTCTGTAGCATCCTACTCCATTCTGCTCATTGGTCACTTTTAGCAAGGAATTCTCTTCACTTAATATATATGATGTGGGATAGTCAGTACAAAAGGTACTATTAAATGGCCAAAGGGAGGTTTTGCTTCTTGATACCTTTTTTTTTTTTTAAACCTTGTCCTACAACATTTGGCTTCTTTGTGCCTGACAGTCTTGCAACAATATATGGAAACCCTAAATGTGCTTTCTTTCAAAAAGTGGTTCTTAATGTTTAATTTCATATGTACAGTAGCTGGTCTACTTATATGCGTTTTTGTCCTTTTTCCTTTCTCTATTAATCACACAATCCAGAAGACATGTGTCTGTATTTGTTAGCCATCTGCTCAAAGGTATAACAAATTTTCACCATCTTGTTTAGTTACCTTTTTTTCCCTTTTGAACATCTCTGTGAGGTATGCTTGTGATCTTTTTTTTTTAATTCCGTTATTATTATTATTGTTTTTTCTGTTGTGTGCAAACCTGAAATTGTGTGTTGGAAGTTGTTCTTTTTTTCTTTTACGAATGCAGCAGCTTTCATATGGCTGCATGTCTCATTAGATCAAAATTCTGTATGAATAATGACCTAGGGCTCCTTTGCCTAATAAGTTGACACAGCTGATTATTCAACTTTGGGTAAAGTTAACACACTATTATTCCATTTAAGATTGTGAAAGATGGAGATTATGTACAATCATACTACTCAATTCTTACTCTTTCTTTATACCATGATGCATTTTTTTTTCGCATGGGCAGGCACCAGGAATTGAATCCAGGTCTCTAGCATGGCAGGCGAGAACTCTGCCTGCTGAGCCACCGTGACCTGCTCCCTTGATGCATTTTAACTAGTTCCATGTCTGTTCTTTCTTGATTTAGAAAGGATCTTAATAACATCTCTCTTGTCTCCTGTTCCCTTTGGTGTAATTTCTTTGTTCTTGGCTTATAGTCTCTGGAAGTACATCATTACTTAAAAGAAGCTTGTAACTCTTGAATCCAGCTTCCCTCCATTCTTTCCTCTGTAGGACAGCCCATGTACTCTCGTGAACATGGTGCTGCTGCATCTGAGCGACTTCAGTTGGGGACACCACCTCCTCTGTTAGCAGCTCGTTTGGTGCCACCTCGCAACCTCATGGGATCTTCCATTGGGTACCATACCTCAGTTTCCAGCCCCACCCCTCTGGTCCCAGGTAAGCTTTGCTACAGATGGCCATCCACTTTGCTGATCTTTTATACATTAAGCTGGCCATCCTAAGAGGTGACTAGCATCCTGATCTCCTGACACAAATTCCCATTAAAGCTCTTAGGAAGTTTTATTTTCTGTTCCTCTGCTTCTTTTATTTATCCCTAGTGGTTGCTGCATGATTAGGCCTCCTGTGTCTATCATCCCTAGTGTCCTCTGTATTTACTGTTAGTGTCTGAGTAACAAAAGCTTTGTTAGTTCTAAACTAGTTTCTAATCAGTTAGGTAAGAACCTAATATCTACTCAAATATTTTCTAATCAGTTCTACATTTTTTTAAAAATTAGGTATCTGTTCTTTTAAATAAACAAAAAAAAACTGTGTTTTCTTGCTGATAATGGATAAACGTGTCTTTTTTCTCTCTGCCTCTTGTATAGTTGTATGCAATATAGCGATTCTTAAAAACTCTTCTCTTTTTTCCGTGTACTTTTTGAGGACTTATGGAGTACTTTCTGGGTATCTCATGAGGTTTTAAACATTTCTCAGGATCTCAGTTCATCATAATTAACTGAAGGATTAAGTTTCTTGCAGTATTATATATTCCCAGGAATTAAAGTAAAAGGTCATTGATTATGTAACTTATTTAAAATTCTCTGCAGCCTGAACTAGGAGATTTTATGTCGAGTACTGAGTAGTAACTGAAAACTTTTTATCATAATTTGCAGATCTTTATTTTTTTATTTATGCAGGCATGCATGAATGGGCAGGCACTGGGAATTGAACCTCGGTCTCCAGCATGGCAGGCAAGAAATCTGCCTGCTGAGCCACCGTGGCCCATCCTATTTATTTATTTTTAATCCATATGTTTTCCTCATCTGTCCATACCGTAGATAAAAGGAGCATCAGACACAGCTTTCTACACATAGTCCTATTGCGAAAGCTTTATCATTATACAATTATCTTCAAGAAGCATAGCTATTAGAATACAGCTTTACAGTTTAAGGTGCTTCCCTCTAGCCTCTCTAATACACTTTACACTAAAAAAGGGGTATCTGTACAATGTGTAAGAATAATCTCCAGGGTAACTTCTCAACTCTGTTTGAATTCTTTCAGCCACTGACAGTTTATCTTGTCTCATTTCTCTCTTCTCCCTTTCAGCTGAGAAGATTTTCTCAGTACCTTGATGCTGAGTCCCAGCTCATTCTAAGATTTCTGACCCATGTTGCCAGGGAGGTTCACATCCCTGGGAGTCATGTCCCACATAGAGAGAGGGAAGGGCGGTGAGTTTGCTTGCCGTGTTGGCTGAGAGATAGGCCACATCTGAGCAACAAAAGAGGTTCTCTGGGGGTGGCTCTTAAGGGCCTAATTTTGAGTAAAACTAGGCTAACCTTTTCAGGAATAAGTTTCATATGAACAAACGCTAAGATTGATTGAGGGCTTGGCGTGTTGATTTGGTTGTCCCTGCTGCTTATGAGATGTCAGGAATTCTCCAAATGGGGAAGTTGAATTTTTCCCCTTTCTCACTAGTCCCCCAAGAGGACTTTGCAAATACTTCTTTATTCATTGTTCAGATCACTCTGAGATTTATTGAGGCATCACACTGGACAAACCTACAAAATCTCATGTGCTTTTCAAGGTTCCATGTACTTATGGTGTGCAGTTAACCTGTCCATATAAGTTATATTAGGAAATGTACTAGTCAAAATATGAATTTTGCATCAAATAAACATTTTTTGCTTTAGTCTTATGCAAAAGTTGAAGTTTTAAAATATTAATGACCATCTGTTTTCAACACCTTGCAATATTGACATTCCTTTGTTCTTCCTCATGCAAAAACATTTTTTAATTTGTACATTTAGTCACTATCATTGTACATTCTAGGCATTCCTAGATTATACCCTCTCATTCTTTATTGTTTATCTTTCCTTCTGTTTGATATGTGCCCTCAGCCTTCCTCCCTCTATCCTTCTCACATTCAGCTTCATTCAGTGTACTTACATTGTTGTACTATAATCAGGTAGTTTTGTGTTATCCCTCTCTGAATTTAATTTGCAGATCTTGTACTCTAAATCATAGAAGTGATTGTGACAAGTAATAAAAATACCCTGTCTTGTTATTGAAACTTAAAAGAACAACATAAGACATTTTTCCATTTAAAAAATAGGATGTACAAAGACTTCTAAACACAATTCTGAAATCAGTGTCTTTAGTCGGTCTTACCGGTTTTTTTCATTTTATGTGAGGACAAAAAGGATGTATACTATTTGGAGATTAATACTATCAGAATTGCTTTTATTCTAAAGCAGCAGTTAATTAGCATTAGAATTTTAAAATTAAATTTTGTCTTATAGAGAAAACACATGAAGCTTATAATAAAAGTGACATTGATGAGACAGGTGGTGGAAAGATTATTGTATTTACAGATGTAAAATTTATTTATTTTTGGCTGTTCCATTTGAAATATGTTTTATATATGGCATCAGCTATCATCTCTAGTTTGAAGTTCAGATGACCAAATGGATAGATTAATTTTTATTTTTTGTTTTTTGGCGTGGGCATGCTCCAGGAAATGAACTAGATTGATTTTTTTTTTTCCTACTTAAAAACGTACCTAGGAATAGTAGGACATGAATAGGTCACATGAAACTCAACCAATCCTTCATATATGGTATAGTATCATGAAAAAATCTGTCTGAAGAATGTGCATTGTAATTTGGACTATTTTATTAATATAGATAAAAATGACTAGGTGAATTAATTATCAGCATGCAGAAATGGATTTATATGACAGTGTTTTTGAAAGGATCTTTTTTTCTTTTATTTCCAAAAGTGTATCCATCTACTGTAACTCAAAGTGAAACCTACATGAGTAGATTAATTATATTTGGTGAAGAAAACTTGATTAGAAATTGTTTATTTTTTAGTAATGTGAAATGATTTAACCTCCCTCTGATTTGTGGTTTGTTTTTGTTTATTTTGTTTCCCTCAGATACATATGAACCAGATGGTTATAATCCAGAAGCTCCTAGTATTACCAGTTCTGGTAGATCTCAGTACAGACAGTTCTTTTCAAGAACACAGACGCAGCGCCCAAACCTGATTGGCCTGACATCTGGAGATATGGATGCAAATCCAAGAGGTGAGAATGCTTTGAAATTTTTCCTAGATTGAATACAGTTGCTGAGTATGGTTATTGCATTTGTATTTCTGACCTCACTTGAAGAATTGAAGTCTAAAAATATTTACACACTATCTTTTTTTTGAAGGGTGTGTGTGTAATCTGTGTGTAATCAATCATCTCAAATGTTACTGGATAACTTTATCTACAGATTTTATTATAAAGCTATAATTAGACTATATATATTTTTTAATTTTTTATTGGGTAAAAAAAATTACAAAAAACACAAACATTCCCAACACATACACTCAGCAATTCACAATATCATCACATAGTTGCATATTCATCATCATGATCATTTCCCAGAACATTAGCATTAATTCAGAAAAAGAAATAAAAAGACAACAGAAAAATATAACAAACAGGGAAAAAAAATTTTTATAGGCCATACCCCTTACTGATCCCTTTCATTGATCACTAGCATTTCAAACTAAATCTATTTTAACATTTGTTCCCCCATTATTTATTTTTATTCCATATGTTCCTCTCATCTATTGACAAGGTAGATAAAAGGAGCATCAGACACAAGGTTTTCACAATCACACAGTCACGTTGTGAAAGCTATATCATTATATAATCATCATCAAGAAACGTGGCTACTGGAACATAGCTCTACATTTTCAGGCAGTTCCCTCCAGCCTCTCCATTACATCTTGGATAACAAGGTGATATCTACTTAATGCATAAGAATAACCTCCAGGATAACCTCTCGACTCTGTTTGGAATCTCTCAGCCATTGACACTTTGTCTCATTTCACTCTTCCCCCTTTTGGTCGAGAAGGTTTGCTCAATCCCTTGATGCTGGGTCTCAGCTCATTCTAGAGTTTTTCTCAATCCCTTGATGCTGAATCTCAGCTCATTCTGGGATTTCTGTCCCATGCTGCCAGGAAGATCCACACCCCTGGGAGTCATGTCCCACGTAGACAGGGGGAAGGTGGTGAGTCTGCTTGCTGTGTTGGCTGGAGAGAGAGGCCATCTGAGCAACAAAAGAGGTTCTCTTGGGGGTGACTCTTATGCTTAATTTTAAGTAGGCTTGACCTATCCCCTGTGGGGTTAAGTTTCATATGAACAAACCCCAAGACTGGGGGCTCAGCCTATAGCTTTGGTTGTCCACACTGCTTGTGAGAATATCAGGAATTCAACTTGGGGAAGTTGAGTTTTCCCCCGTTCTCACCATTCCCCGAAGGGGACTTTGCAAATACTTTTCCACTCACTGATCAAATCACTCTGGGATTCATCAGGGCATCACCTGGATAAACCAACAAAATCTCATATCCTATACAAAGTTCCATGTACTTAGGTGTTCAGTCAACTGTCTGCATAAGTTATGTTAGGAGATACACTAGTCAAAGTATAGATTTGTACCAAATAAGCATTTTTTGCTTTAGTCTCACACATTAGTTGAAATTTTAAAATATTAATTACCATCTATTTTCAGCACATTGCAGTAATGATATTCTTTTGTTCTTCCTCATGCAAAAACATTTTTAAATTTGTACATTTAGTCACTCTCATTATACACTCTAGGCATTCCTAGATTACACCATCTCAATCTTTGTTTATCTTTCTTTGTGATTTCATTTATGCCCCAGCCCTCCTCCTTCTATCATTCTCATATGCAGTTTCATTCAGTGTTTTAACATAATTGTATTACAGTTAGGTAATATTGTGCTTTCCATTTCTGAGTTTTTATATTCAGTCCTGTTGCACAATCTGTATCCCTTCAGCTCCAATTACCCAATATCTTACCCTGTTTCTATCTCCTGATGGTCTCTGTTACCAAGGAAATATTCCAAGTTTATTCACTAATGTCAGTTCATATCAGTGAAACCATACAGTATTTGTTCTTTTGTTTCTGGCTAATCACACTCAGCATAATGTCCTTAAGGTCCATTCATGTTGTTACATACTTCATAACTTTATTTTGTCTTACAGCTGCATAATATTCCACTTATGTAAATGTCACAGTTTGTTTAGCCAACTGTCTGCTGATGGACATTTTGACTGTTTCCATCTCTTGGTAATTGTTAATAATGCTGCTATAAACATTGGTGTGTAAATGTCCAATTGGGTCCTGTTTTATAATCCATTCTGCCAGACTATGTCTTTTGATTGGAGAGTTTAATCCATTAACATTCAGTGTTATTACTGCCTGGGTAGTACTTTCTTCTACTATTTTGCCTTCTGGATTTTATATGTCATATCTAATTTTCCTTCTTTTTACCTTTACTCATAGTCTTCTTTTCTACACTCTTCTCCACACCTCTCTCTTCTGTCTTCGTTTCTGTGTCTAGTGATCCCTTTAGTATTTCTTGCAGAGCTTGTCTCTTGGTCACAGATTCTCTCAGTGATTTTTTTGTCTGAAAATGTTTTAATTTCTCCCTCATTTTTGAAGGAGAATTTTGCTGGATATCGAATTCTTGGTTGGCAGTTTTTCTCTTTTAATAATTTAAATATATCATCCCACTGTCTTCTTGTCTCCATGGTTTCTGCTGAGAGATCTGCGCATAGTCTTATTGGGCTTTCCTTGTATGTGATGGATTGCTTTTCTCTTGCTGCTTTCAAGATCCTCTCTTTCTCTTTGACCTCTGACATTCTGATTATTAAGTGTCTTGGAGTATGTCTATTTGGATCTGTTCTCTTTGGGGTACGCTGCACTTCTTGGATGTGTAATTTTAAGTCTTTCATAAGAGTTGGGAAATTTTCAGTGATAATTTCCTCCATTAGTTTTTCTCCTCCTTTTCCCTTCTCTTCTTCTTCTGGGATACCCACAACACGTATATTTGTGCTCTTCATATTGTCTTTCAATTCCCTGAGTCCCTGCTCATATTTTTCCATTTTTTTTCCTATAGTTTCTGTTTCTTGTCGGATTTCAGATGTTCCATCCTCCAGTTCAGAAATCCTATGTTCTGTCTCTCGAAATCTACCATTGTACGTTTCCATTGTTTTTTTCGTCTCTTCTACTGTGTCTTTCATTCCCGTAAGTTCTGTGATTTGTTTTTTCAGACTTTCAGTTTCTTCTTTTTGTTCTTTCCTTGCCTTCTTTATATCTTCCCTCAGTTCATTGATTTGGTTTTTGATGAGGTTTTCCATGTCTGTTCGTACATTCTGAATTAATTGTTTCAGCTCCTGTGTGTCATTTGAATTGTTGGTTTGTTCCTTTGACTGGGCCATATCTTCAATTTTCCTAGTGTGATTTGTTATTTTTTGCTGGCGTCTAGGCATGTAATTACCTTAATTAGTTTATTCTGGAGATTGCTTTCGCTTCTTTTATCTAGGGTTTTCTTGCTGGATGAATTTGTTGTCTATCTGTTCTTTGACATTCTGTTCAGCTTTATCTGAACCTTTAGCTTAAGTTTTGTTTAACAGATGAGAATTTTTCAGTTCTTGTTTTCTTGTTTCTTGCCCTACTTGTGTGGTGCCTTTCCCACACACACACTTAGGAGGGTCTACTTAGATAGTATAGACCCCAGCCAGATTTTCCCGGACCAAACTGGCCTCCTATCAAGAGGAAAGAGTCACCTGCGTCAGTTTTTCCTGAGGGTGAGACCCAGCAGGTTGAAAGACTTTCCTGTGAAGTCTCTGGACTCTGTTTTTCTTATCCTACCCTGTGTGTGGCGCTTGTCTGACTGCAGGTCCCACCAGCATAAGATGATGCAGTACCTTTAACTTTGGCAGACTCTCCCTGCTGGGGGCGTGGTGGAGACAGAGGAGAGGTTGTAGACTGGTTTTAATGGCTTCAAATTACCAAGCCCTGGTGTCTGAATTCCTTGATGGAGGGATTCCACCTGAGTTGGGCTTCACCCCTCCCCTGGGGAAGGTACAGGCTCCAGATAAGCCCCTAAAAGAGCTGACTTCTGCCTATGCTTGGGGCAGTTGCAGCCTGAAAAGTCCTGCTGCTGTATCCAGAGGCAGTCAAGCCTTTGTAGATACACAGCCACAAAAACCTCTGTTTCCTTCTTTTTTTTTTTCCCCTTTTTCTGTCAGTCCTGCCCCCTTGGCGCCAGGGCAAAAATGAGCAACCTCTGCTTTGATCAGGTTCACCTAAGCTGGGGGCCTATTTTTAGTAGTCAGAATTTGTTAATTAGTTCCACAATTGGCATTTTATTGTGCCCAGTCCCTGCTGCTGGTAAAGTCCTTTCCTTTCCCCTCTGGGAAGCGGCCTGTGGGGGAGGGGTGCTGGCCACCTCAGCTTTGGGAACTCACTGTTCTGGGGGGTGCTCGCAGCCATTCCAGCTGGTCCAGACTGGGGTACACTGTGTGTCTGGTCACTGACAAGGCTGCAGGAGCTGTTCTGTACTTTTTCTGGTTGTTTAGTAGTTGTTCTGGAGGACGAACTAAAACGCCCACATTGTTAAGCCACCCTCTTGACCCGGACCTAGACTATAGTTTTAAAAACAAATAATGGTAATGTTACTTAATTGCTTATTTTATAAGAATTTAGACTGTATTGCTGTGTAGTGGGCACTGTGCTAGATATTTGGTATTGGAAAATGAAAAGACATGGTCCCTTCCCTTCAAAGAACAGATCATTTAAGACCCTTAAGTGATCATAAAAACTATCTTTCATGCTAATAACATTGAGAATTCAAAAAATTGCACTAAAAATATCATTTGGTCATCTTTAGCACCTATGACTACTACAACCATAATCTAGAACCTTTACAAATTATAACAGATCTTAAAAGTAAAGCAAAACCAATATTCAGTGCAACTTTTATACTTAATATGGATTCATGTCCATCTCTATCCCAGCCCTTCCCTATTCTTACCCACCCCCACCCCCCAAAAAAGTGATGTGATTCCAAGTTCTAAATTACTATTATAATTAGATTTTCAGTGACTGACCATGGGCCATCCTGGCCATATTTTCATGATTTAATGTCAAACATTTTTTATTCTTACCTTCTTTCCTATCCCGATTTTGTTAACTCTCTTTTACTTGCATTAATTCCAAATTGCTACTACAGGCTAACAGTTTTTGTGTCTTGACTACATCAAATACTTTCATTGTAGCATTAGTTCTTATACTCCTTATATTATAAAAGAGGTACTATTTTTATTCTTTTTACAGATGAAGGCATTGAAGCTTAATGGGGTTAAAGAATTTGCCCGAAAATCACTCAGCTAATTAGTGGCAGAACTGGGATTTGAATCCAGGTCTATCTGATGCCAAAGAAAATACTCTTACTGTCTATGCTGTAATGCATATATTGTTATCACATTATGTGAAATTAGTGGGAAGATCATCATTTTCTCAGTGCTTTTATATCTTCCCTTTCTCACTAGCCATCTGTCTATATAGATTATAGACCACAGTCTGTAGATAATTTTTCTTAGTATAGGAAGCAAATGATTTCTCTGTGCATTGAAGCACAGGCTTGCTGTGTGCATCATGGGCATCTCAACCTCTAGGTGTATCTCTTTCCCCTTTTTTTTAAGAAACTTTAATAATGAAAATCATTAGGCAATGTCAGGTGGTAATGATAAGTGTTTTAGGGACAAATCAATGGCATCTCAAAGTTTAGAATGCTTCATACTATCATAATAATCATTGCCTCATCTATTAATTAGCCTTCTGAAATTATAAGCCAAATGGAGGCAGGGATCATATCTATTTTATTCACTAATTTATACCGAAAGTCTAATGGAGCTTGATGTTACAACCCTCCAACCCCATCTTTACCTCACCATCTAGCCCTAATATGTTATTGTCTGCTGCTGAAACACTTCTCTCCCCCCCACAGGTATCCAGTCCGTTGTAAGGTCATTTTCTCATAGAATTTCAGTCTTAACTGTTGTGGGGGAAGCATGCCAATATACAATATTGGCTTTGAATTTTCCTCCCAGCTTTTTAGTTTGAAGAATTTCAAACCTACAGAAAAACAAAAAAAGTACAATGAGCACCTGAATATTGTCACTTACATTTACCAGTATGGTTAACATTTTGTCATTTGGGCATGCACACTCACTTGTATGTGCATGTACACTCTCTCTTTTTTTTTTCCTTAAATCACGTTAAATTAAGTTGTAGACATCATGACACTTTATGCTTAAATTTTTAGCTTACATCTAAGAATAAAATATTGTCCTGTATAAGCATAATTTTTCACAAATAAAATCAGAATTCATAGTATCTTACTATCCAGTTCTGATGATATGGTGAACGTCTTGTTGAATCAAATCAGAAGGCAAATAATATCAGAATGTTCCTTATTAAAGGTGATGTTTGATCACTTGCCTATGGTGATAACTGCTGGATTATAAAGTAAATGATGTATGGAGTGGTATTTTCAACACATGAAGATCTTCTTCCCCAAAAACCTTTCTGTTATGTTTTGGGTTCATTGATGATCCTTGTCTGAAGCAGTTATTGCATTGGGGATTGCCTTTTTAAAATGTGGATGTTCTTTTTTTTTAAAGGAGGCAATTGATATTTTGTCTTGCTATTAAGCATTTCTGATAAAATTGTAGTAGTTGAGTTCTATTTGCATTGACTTTTAGCCTTTGAAACAGATATTTTAATCATTTGGAACTCTCCAAATACAGCACATTGTTAGTAATACGAGTTTTTTTGTTTCCAACAGCTGCTAACATTGTCATTCAGACTGAACCACCAGTTCCTGTTTCAATTAATAGCAACATAACCCGAGTAGTTCTTGAACCTGATAGCCGAAAAAGAGCTATGAGTGGCTTGGAAGTGCCACTCACAAAGAAACCTTGGTTGGGAAAGTAAGATAATTTAATTGATAACAAGCAGTGTTTTTGTTATTTATTGTTTTAGTGAAATTGTAAAATTGAGTTGTTTTAATCAGTACTTTTCAAACTGTTTCACAGTTAGGGTTCCAAGAAACATCTTTAGAAAGTCCTAAAAATAAAAAAGCCACAATATTCCTAATAGAAGTTTGTAATTTGTAGTTGCCTGTTTCTGTACTTCTCTCAATATTTAAAAATTGTTAAAACTGGAATTGAATAGAAAAGAAGAAATAATAGAAAATAATACAAAAGGGGAAGAAAACCTTTAGAGTAAAATAATAGAAATATTATTAATATCTCTTTACAGTAGATATAAATATTATATAAAGTAATGTTATAATATAGAATATAATGTAAATAATATATAAATAAATATAAGCAATATAATTATATTATATAAAGGTATAAATAATATATAGATATAAATATTATTTGTATTTCTTTATAATAGAAATAATAGAAAAGAAGAAAACTTGTAGAAGTCAAAAAAGCATCGTAAAAAGATGACACTCTATTCTTGCTTTAATTTTGAATCCTTGATTATTGTGGTTGATCTTTTCAGCGTCTAATTTGTAATCTCAGTTGGGCTTCTTTTTATTATCGTTTACTATTTTATTTACCTTTCTCTCCATCTGTAAAATGTTCTGTACCCATGTAATCAGGATATTGTGAAAGTTATTTCTGAAGAATGTTAAGGTCTTACCAAATACACTTTTTGACAAATATAAATTTAAATTCTTTTGTGACATATCCTTTGGATAAGCGTGAGTTGAGAGAATTAACCAAGATCTATTAATACTCCTTTCAGACAAGGGAATAACAATCAGAGTAAACCAGGATTCTTGCGAAAGAATCAGTATACAAACACCAAATTAGAAGTAAAAAAAATCCCTCAGGAATTGAACAACATTACCAAGCTCAATGAACACTTCAGCAAATTTGGAACTATTGTTAACATCCAGGTAAATGTGGCTGTGTTAATGACAGGTGTATCTGCTAAGTATTGTAAACTGCATTATATATATATATCTGTTTATCCATTTATATATCTGTTTATACATTTTTACAGTGATAGTTAAGCTGAATTTGTTCTTGTGATTTCTTTTTGTTCTTCTCTGCAACTTCTTCCTGAAAGACTGGGCTAGTTACTCCATTCTTGATATAGTTCTGTTTTAGATAAATGGTCTTTCCACCTCCTTTAGTGAAAAGTTTTAGTGTTCTAACCAGGAGCTGAGATTTCTTGTAATTTCTAAGATTCTAATCTCATCTGCTAAATGAATTTTATATATTGTGGTGAATAGTAATAGTAAAGGATGGTTCTAGTCTTGAGAATTATAGGCAGTATTATATGCTATCCAAGGTCAAATAAATTGTAGTATTTTACAGTCTACTTGTTAAATACATGAATTTATAAATTTCTGGCTGAGTACTTGAAGGCTAAAGTTCAAATTTCAATGTGTTAGCTACCCCTTAGTACTTTAGCATTGGCATCAAACCAAAATAGAATTTATGTAACTCATTTTAAGAAGGCAATATTGAGGGACTTGTTTTTTCAGAGAACTGTCCCAGAATATTCTTTTTTTTTTCCCTTGAAAGTAGAAAATATTAATGCTGAGTAAAAGAGGCCTGAAACATAAAAAGCTACATATTGTGTAATTCCTTTTGCCATACATGTCTCTGTTACTCATCTAACCATACACTGGATAAAGGGGATATCAGATACAAGGTTTTTACATTCACTCTGTCACAAATTAGAACTATATAGTTATACAGTCATCATAGATCAAGGCTACTGAGTTACAGTTCAGCAATTTCAGTATTCCCTTCTGGCTGTTCTAATGCACTATAAACTAAAAAAGAAAAAATCTATATAATGATTCTGTAGTCATAATCATTTGTTAAATCCTAACTTATAAGATTTTTAAGCAGTTTTTACCTGAGTTCGGTAGTAGTATTTTAGTTTTAAAAAAATTGGAACTATGTTAAACACAAATGAAAAGTTAATCACTCAAATCTCACCACTCATAATGACTGATGAAAAGATGTACTACTATTATTTATTTAGAATATACATGAACATATACTCTTTATTTATTTATTTTTGCATGGGCAGGCACTAGGAATCGAACCCGGGTCTCTGGCATGGCAGGCAAGAATTCTGCCACTGAGCCACTGTCGCAACACCCTATACTCTATTTTTTTCCTTCTAAATTTTTCTTTTTTTTTTTTTAACATGGGCAGGCAACGGGAAACAAACCCAGGTCTCCGGCACGGCAGGCGAGCACTCTGCCTGCTGAGCCACTGTGGCCTGCCCCCATACTCTTATTTTTAACAATGTTTTCATACACTTAAATTTTGAAAATGTGATCATACCAAATATCTCTGCTTTTATCTCTTAAAATTTTCCTAGGTCATTAAATAATCTTTATGGCATTTAAATGGCTTAATGTTGACAAGCCATAATTTATTGAGCTATTTCTTATTGTTGGAAATTAATGTTGTTTCTGTTATTTTATGTGAAAACAATTCTGTGATTAGCATCCCCTTTAGATAAATATTTCATTATCTTTTTTATGATAAATTGGTGAATTTTGGGGTGTGTTAATTTAAAAAATTTTTATTTGAACTGCCAAATTACTCTCCAAAAGGGCTGTACCAGTTAGTACTCCCAATTGTAGTAAATGCAACCCCATTAATACTGTAGACAGGTCCATGAAAAATTTTTTTTATTACTAGTTAGGTTCTTTATAGAGACAATTTGTAGTTCTTTTGGACTTACCTGTCCATTGTCTTTGCCCTTTTTTTTTTCTTTAGGTATCTGTTTTTTATTATTTATAATAACGTTTTACCAAACCTTTGCTTGTCATATATATATTAACAATGTCTTTTCCATTTGTCATCCATTTTAATATATGTAAAAAGTCTTTCTTAGCCCTCAGATTATAAAGATATTCACCTTTTTTCCTCAGGTTTATATGATTTAAAAAAAATTTTTGTTGTGGTTCAGTGGTAGAATGCTTGCCTTCCATGCAGGAGACCTGGGTTCAATTCCCAGACCTTGTATACCTCCCCCCCAAAAAATTACTGTGAAATATTATACCTCTGTAGTTTATTTGATGAGTGTAAGGTATTAGGGAGAGATCTAACTTAACTTGAATTTTCAAACTAAATAGGTAATATTGGATTGTTTATTAAATAATCCATCCTTTTTCCGTGTATGATTTTGAAATATGCATGTCATGTTTTAGGGGATGGAGAACTTGCTTTACAAAAATGATTCACGGTGAATTTTAAGAGGCTGTTTTTTGTTTCTGAATCATTTACCAATAATTTATTTGCATTTAACTGTTATTTTTTATATATTTTTGGTTTGCTTTTTTTTTTTTTTAAGGTGGCTTTTAAGGGTGATCCAGAAGCAGCCCTCATTCAGTATCTCACCAATGAGGAGGCCAGAAAAGCCATTTCCAGCACAGAAGCAGTTCTAAACAACCGATTCATTCGAGTCCTATGGCATAGGGAAAATAATGAGCAACCAGCACTGCAGTCTCCAACACAGCTGCTCTTACAACAGCAGCAAACGCTTAGTCACCTGTCACAGCAGCATCATCACCTGCCACAGCACCTTCATCAGCAGCAGGTGTTGGTGGCTCAGTCTTCTCCTTCAACGGTACATGGTGGTCTCCAAAAGGTAATCTGGTTCACAGGGAATTAAAGGTCATCAGTCCCACCTTCTATTTAGTTTAGTGTTTCTCAATTAGTGGTCCTTGGAGCTATTTTGTAGTGTTACTTTGTAGTCAAGCAGTGTCTGATCTCCTGTGAGCTTATTATTAGAAATGCACATTCTTGGGCTTCACCACAATCTACTGAATCAGAATCTCTAGGGGTCTAGGAATCTGTTTTAACAAGCTCTCTAGGTGATTCTTAGTTATATCAGAATTACTTATCTGGATGCAGATTCTTGGGCCTCACTTTCCCAAACCTACATTTACTCTCGAAGGATGGGACCCATCTTGTGTACACTAATATGTGATAAAATCATTCACCACGGGACATCTCTAAATCTAGAACTTCTTATTCATTTTGATTTAGAATTTCCCTTGTGTCCAGTACTTGTTCTACTTTTACCTATGGAGAAAAAATCTTTTCCTTTTAAATTGAAATGGATGCTCCATAAGAATTGGGATTTTGTCTTTTGTATTCATTCTATCCCTAGTAAAACAATACCTGGCACATATTGCTGGGAGCATTTGAAAGAATAGATAAAAGAAGGAAAGAACACACCACTGCACATTAGAGCCATTTATATATTTGGTAATAATCTCCCCCTAGGTGTTCCTTTACTTAGAATAAATGTATTCAGATTTAAAAAAAAAGGTGCGGGAGGTCTCCATACATTACATGTTTTCTTCATCATCCTGCGCATTTACATCTGAACATGCATCCACTTTTTTATATCCCACTTCATGTTTAGGAACCAGATGTGAATACTTTCCCGTAGATGCCAGCTGGATAGTGTAGAGAAGAGTGATATGTCACACTGTTACTTAACTAAGTTACTTCCAATTAAAACCTCTTAAGTCTTTCAAATTATTATATATTGGAAGGAACATTTAAAAATGTTTAGCAATTTTTATATAAGTTTAAGCACCTGTATGCATGTATCTTGTTATGACGTATTTCAGACATCAAAAAAATATGAATAATAATATATTTGTGTATCTTCTGCTTCACTTAAAAGATAAAACCTTACAAATAATTGATGCACCTACCCCTTCTCATTTCCTTATCTGCCTCTCCATAGTAATCACTGTCCTAAATTTGTATCATTCCTAGACATGTTTTTAAACTTTTACTTTATATGTGTTTATTTTATATATACAGATCATTAGCAAGCCACAGACATCAGGTGCATATGTTCTTAACAAAGTTCCTGTTAAGCATCGTCTTGGGCATGCAAGTGGTAACCAGAGTGATACAACACACTTGTTAAATCAGTCTGGCGGTGCTGGAGAGGATTGCCAGGTATGTTTTACTGTGAATTTCAAATATATTCAGAGTTATTTAGTGACACAAGGAGATAAATTTGTTATCTCCCAGATTTGTAAAGTCTTGCCTGCTCAGTCAAGACATATGTGACAGCCAACCTAAGTATGGTAGATAAATTTCCTTAATTTCCATGACTTGTTCAGAAATTTGCTAGTTAAATTTTTTTTCATTAGAAAACTTTGTTTTACACAAAAATGTATAAAATGCAGAGTTCCCATATACTACCCTGTTATTAATACCTTGCATTAGTGAGGTATATTTGTTACAATTCATGAAAGAAATTTTTTTTTTTTCACATGGGCAGGCACCAGGAATCAAACCCGGGTCCTCTGGCGTGGCAGGCAAGCATTCTTGCCTGCTGAGCCACTGTGGCCCGCCCATGAAAGAACATTGTACTATTAACTATAGTCCATCATTTACAGTATAGTCATTATTTCTTCAAATACTTTTTCAGGGCCAACTCTCTTCTTTTTTCCAGACTCCAATGATATGAATGCAAGATCTTTTGTTATAGTCCCTGAGGCTTTGTTCTTTTTTTTTTTTAGTCTGTTTTCCTCTCTGTTGTTCAGATTGGGTAGTTTTCTATTTTTTATCTTTCACTTGACTAATAGTTTATTTTGTCTTCTCCATTCTGCTATTAAGCCATCCATAGAATTTTTTATTTTGAATTACTGTCTTTCAGTTCTGAAATTTCCGTTTGGTTCTTTTAATCTTCTGTTCTTTGCTGGGACTTTCTATTTTATTTTTCAAGCATTCATAATTGTTAGTTGAAGTATTTTCATGATGGCTGCCTTGAAATCTATGTTGGATAAATTCCACATCTGTGAGATTGCACTGTTGGCATTTTTTATTATCTTTTCTTATTCATATTAAGATTTTCCTTGTTCTTAGTATGAGAAGGAATTTTCAGTAGTATTTCGGATATTTTGGGTATTTAGTTATGAGGCTCTGGGTCTTAATCTGCTGTGATTCTATGCTTGTGAGGAAAAGAGGACTTTTTTGTTATAACCAGGTGAAAGGGCAAAGTCCAAGATCCCCTCTCAAGTTAGGAGGAGAAGGGATCCTCATTGTCACTGAGCAAAAATGGGGGTTTAGGCTCCTCACTTAATAGTGTCCTGGCTGGTAGGGAGTGGAGCCTCATTACTGCTCCCCAGTTAATCTCCACTGCCACCACACAGAGAGGAGTGGGGGCATCTTGTTACTGCTGGATGGTATATGGAAGTTCCATCTGATACAGGCAACGAAAGAGATATCTCATTATCACTGAGAGGGGTCAAGGATTCCCACATAGCCTCCACTGATATAGTAATAAGGCCTCAGTAGTACAACAGGGTAAGAGTGGATGCCTGGGCTGCCCACTTGGTCTTTGCTGGCGTGTCTGAGGGTGGAACATTTTAAAATTTTTTCTGTGATGTTTGGCTAGTATAGAGAGGTTATTATCACATTAAAATTTTTTTCCTACTTACTAGGCTGCACCTTTTCTAGTCCTTTAGTTAGAGGGAACAAGCTTCAAATGAGGCTTTTTTTTTTTTAAGAAGTTGTGGGTTTGTAGCACAGTTAATGCATAAAATGTATTTCCGTGACTCAACCAGTAATTTACTACTTAAATTTTTTTATCTGTTGAAAGCTAAGTAGGAATTTGAGAATTTTACCCATTTAGTAATAAGTAGATGTCTTTATTAGTCAATTTCTTTCATAATTTTTCCTTTTTAACATAATTAAAAACAGAGTGAATGATGATTGTGTCATAATCAAAGTCAAGATTTTTATTTGAAAATATTTTTATGAAATAGAACTATGTTTTAGATGGTTTCTTTGGCTTTCAGGGGTATATCTATGTCATGACTTTCTAGCTTGGTTACATCAAAGAGAATCAGAAAAAATCTTTGAAGAAGAATAATGAGGAGGGCTAGTCCTACTAGACATTTAAAAATTCTATAAAATCACAATAATTTTATATTGGCACATATCAGTGGAGCAGAATAGAAAGTCCAGAACTGGACTCAATTGCAAATAGGAATAGTATACTAACACAGTATCTCAGGTCAGTGGGGAAATTAAATTATGGGTGTTTTGATACATTGGAATAACTGGATGACCATATAAAAAGGATGAAATGCTATCTTTTTACTTTTTTATTACATCATATATCAGGGTAAGTTCCAAAAGGATAGGGATGTATGGAAAACTAAATGATAAACCCCATGAAAGGAAATTTGGCAATATTTAGCAATATTTACATATGTATTTACTCTTTAAACCAGTAATCCTCCTTTTAAGAATGTATCAAAAGTATGTTGGCCAAAATTTGAAAAAACGTGCAAGGTTAGTAATTGTATACTCCTTCCAATAGCAAAGACTGGAAACAGCCCAAATGCCCTTCAGTAGGGGACTGGTCAATTAAGATATAATACATCCATACAATAGAGTATATAACTTTATAAAGGAATGAGGAATATGTATGTTATAACTATATAAAGGAAGATCACCATGGGGGATCTTCAGGATACATTCAGTAAAAATGTGAAATGGAAGAAAAAAATGTATAGTCTACCACTATTGGTATAAGAAAGATCACACATTAGTTATTTGCTTAAAATAATAAAAAAATAAGCCACGTAAATTAAATATGGTTGTGAAGGCAGGGATAGAAGAAGCAAGACAACTTTGACTGTATCTTGTTTTGTAAATTTGACTTGGAAACAGGTAAATACTGAACATAATTATAAAACAAAATTAAATGAAATAAATCTCTAAAATCTAAAAAAAAAATCAAATGAACCTAGCATATGTACATGGAGAGAAAATATTCCAAATACTTTAAAAGAGTGATTTGACTATATTCATAATGGGACATATTCTAAGGAGAAAGAAAGGAAAGGCTCAGCAGTCATACTAATGGCAGTGTTGGTATTGTGAAACTGATTTGTGAATATTATAGGATACATTAAATGAGAAATTATGTTGCTGTCATTGACACCCAGTATTTTCAGTATGGTTGAAAAGAGAGATGTAAGGTAGATGAGGTTCAATAAAAATTTTAATGGAAAGTAATCAGTATAAACTCAGGTTGTATTTTACCCTTATAAAACAACAACAGCAACAAAAACAACAAAACAAAATTCTGTTCCCTGAAAAGGTCTTGAAACCTTTGACCAACCCAGAAATAATGAGCCACACCTATTACCCAAAGGAACTAGAGATCCTTGGAGAAATGGCTATCTCCAGATTCGGGGGTAGTAATGTCCAGTTCACCTAGGAATATTTTATGAGATCAGAAATCAGTGAAGTTATAAAAAATTATTTGAGTTCTGACAGAGAGAAGAAGAATGTTTATCAAGGCTCTAGATCAACTCACCTACCTAAAGGAAATTCAGAGAACCGAGAAACACCATAAAAGTTACCAAAGAGTACTGTAGGGAACACTATAGAATGAGTGACCTGGTTTCTTCAGCAATTTATTTGCAAAGGAAACAAAGATAGAGAGGGAAACTAAGGAAAGGATGCTTTAAGGAGACATAATCAATTGCACTTTATCTATGGGCCTTCATAGATTCCACTTCAAATGGATAAAAAGTGTTTAGAAAATTATAATACGATCCAGAGATGTGAATATTTAATGATATTAAATAGTTAATGTTATCTTTTAAGTGTAATGGTGGTAGTGTAGTTATGTTTAAACACCAAATGATCCTTATCTTTTAGAGATACAACTGAAATATTTGAAGTGAAGTGATAATGTTTTGGGGGAAAGGATATAGTCATGGGGGATATACGATAATCAAGATTAGTTTATGAATTGATCATTTTTGCTGCTTGGTAATGAATACATCAAATTTTTTTAAAAATATAAATATATTTTATTAGCATGATGCATTTATCATAAAATATTTTATGCTTTGATCACTAAAGGTGTTAAAGTTTGCATATAATTTTAACATGCTATAACATAGCATTGAAGAATAATTAAAAATGTACTGCATTGGAGTAGGATTTAGAAAGTAAAAACTTATGTTTCAATTATTAAATATTGTACATAGCTTTAAAATATTAAGCATGTTTTTTATGACTGCTTGACTTTATACTGATCTTGAACAGTAAGAGCATACCTGTTTGCCTCTGTTAGCTTTTATAAGAAATTATTTCTATGTAAAACTTTTTTTCCTAAGCTAGATGAAAGAAGTATGCATATAGTAAAAATTGGATATCCTCCATCATCTATTACAATGCTTCTGTAGTATGCAGCCATTTGCTCAGTGGTTGGCATTGACTGATATGACAGGATGGCTCAAATGTAATAGTCTCAGTACCATCCTTTTAATAGTAATGCCCTGTTATGCTAAAACCTGCTAATTTATTTAGAAAAAATAATATAATGCTTTAATTGTAACAAAAGGATAAAAATGTTTTTGTTTTTTTAATTCACAATTTATTGAACACAAAAGAATCAATCATCCACAGCCACATGTTAGGCATTAAGGATGCATCCAGACATGAGCACATCCCCAGCCCTCAGGAGCTGACATAACTACCCTAGTGTCATCCAACGACTCATTTTCCTAAAGAAGTGAGCTAATCTTGACCTCATTAATCATGGAACTTTTTTTAAAAATTTTTATTCTAGTGTCATGTATAACACAAAATTTCCCATTTTTTAAAAAATTTATTTTATTTATTAAACATACCAACATGCAAACACAAACATTCTTACCATATGATCATTCCATTCTACATATATGATCAGTAATTCTCAATATTATCACATAGGTATATATTTATCATCATGATCATCTCTTAGAACATTTGCATCAATTCAGAAAAAGAAATAAAAAGAAAACAGAAAAAAATTCATATATACCATAGCCCTTATTCCTCCCTTTCATTGATTACTAGCATTTTGATCTACTAAATTTATTTTGACATTTGTTCCCCCATTATTTATTTATTTATTTATTTTTAATTTTTAAAAAAATATAACAAACGCAAACATTCTTAACTTATGATCATTCCGTTCTACATATATAATCAGTAATTCACAGTATCATCACATAGTTGCATATTCATCATCATGATCATTTCTTAGAACATTTGCATCGATTCAGAAAAAGAAAAAATTACCCATTTTTAACCAGTTCCAGAATACATAAAAATATTTGTATAACTCTATACTTTTGTCCATTTAAAACATTCCATTATAAAAGATTAGAAAAACAAAAAGATTGCAAACTCTGAAGTCAGAGTCCTTACTCACTTGGCCTGCATCTTATTGACTATGTTAGATAACTCATGCACAGTAATTTACTTTTTAGTAAACTAAGTGTTTAACACGTTGCATTGCTGTGGGGATTAAAATATTTTATGTTAGTAAAGAATAAAGGGAAGTATTTAGCACATAAGTGCTCAGTAAATTTTTAGGTGTTGCCATTTTTATTTCAAAATATGATAAAATTATCATCAGTATACTAGGTTCTTAAAGTACTTGAGGAATTTTTCTGTGTGGTTAAAGTGGTTGAGTATTGCTTAACTTAGAGGACATTTAAGTATTGTGGAGTTGAGAGATGTTGATATTTGGGTATATAATTTCCATTATTGAATTTTACATGGTTTTTTTCCTTTTTTGCAAGATTTTTATCGAGACATCTTTACTCACCATACAGTCCAACCAAAGTATACAATCAGTGGCTCACAATATCATCACATAGTTATGTATCCATCATCCTGATCATTTTAAGAACATTGCATCATCCAGAAAAAGAAATAAAAAGGCAGAAGATACATTCCATACCCCTTACCCCTCCAACTCATTGACCACTAGTTTTGTAATCTACCCATATTTTTGCCCCTTTTCCCCTCTTATTATGTATTTATTGTTTGTCCTTATTTTTTTTTTACTCATCTGTCCATATCCTGCATAAAGGAAGCATCAGACACAAGGTTTTCAAAATCACAGTCACATGGTAAATGCTATACAGTTTTACAGTTAGTCTTCAAGAATCAAGTAGTAGAACAACAGTTTCAGGTTCTTCCCTCCAGCCACTCCAATACACCATAACCTAAAAAGGGATATCTATATAATGCATAAAAATGTCCTTCAGGATAACCTTTTGACTCTGTAAAATCTCTCAGCCGCTGAAACTTTATTTTGTCTCATTTCTCTTTTCTACCTTTTGGTCAGAAAGGCTTTCTCAATCCCCTGATGCCGAGTTCCAGCTCATCCTGAGAGTTCTGTCCCATGTTACCAGAGAGATTTACACCCTGGGAATCATGTCCCGTGTAGTGGGGAGGGCAGTGAGTTCACCTGTTTAGAAAGAAAGCCCATATCTGAGCAGCAAAAGAGGTTCTCCGGGGATGACTCTTAGGCATAATCATAAGTAGATTTAGCTTCTCCTTTGCAGGAGTATGTTTCATAGGCACAAGCCCAAGGTTGAGAGCTCAGTCTAATGAAAAAAGCAGTAATTTTCCCCACTGCTTGCGAAAGTATTAGGAATTCCCCAGATGGGGATATTTAATAGTTCCTCCTTTCTCCCTAGTCCCCCAAGGAGACTTTGCAAATATGTATATATTTTTTCTTTTTTTTAAACTTTCTTTTATTGTGAATAAAACATATATACAACAAAGCAATAAATTTTCAAGTACATTTTAACAGATTAAAGAGCAGATTTTAAAGTTTAGTAGGGGTTACAGTTGCATGATTTTTCATATTTTCTACCTGCTCCAAGACATTGGAGACCAAATACAGTTGCACGATTTTTCATATTTTCTTCTAGCTGCTCCAAGACACTGGAGACCAAAAGAAATATCAATATAAAATGATTCAGTAGTCATACTCATTTATTGAATCCTATCTTCTCTGCTATACTCTTCCTTCTCTTTTTTCTTTTAGCTTTTTTTATTGTGTAATATAACATATACAAAGCAAGGAAATAAAAAAGCAATAGTTTTCAAAGCACTCTTCAACACATGGTTACAGGACAGATCCCAGAGTTTGTCATGGGCTACCATACAACCTTCTCATATTTTTCCTTCTAGATGCTCCAGAGTATAGGAGGTGCAAATGTATTTTTATTCCCTGCTCAAATTACTCTGGGATGTATCAGGGCATCACATTAACCTGTACAAACCAACAAGATCTCACTCCGTATTCAAGAATCTGTGTGATTATGGTAGAAAATTGAATTTTGCATGATTTTTGTTTGTTTAGTTAAGTTCTAAAACTGTGGTCATTAAAGGACTTGTATTTTGTATTAGGTATTTATGGAGATGCAAAAATGTTTAAGATTTAATCCCTGTCCTTAAGGGACTTAACATCTTCAGTATTCCCTGTGAAAATAAGAAGGTTTTTGTTTTCAAGTTCTTTTTTTTAACTTCAAACTTACAGGAAAGGTGCAAAAATAATAAAAACAATGCATAGAACTCCAGTGTACCCCTTTACCAGATATCCAGATTTAACAGCTTTTAGCATTTTGCAGCATTTTTGTCTATTGGTCCATCTGTTATCTAAACATTTGAGAGTAGGTTATATACATCATGCTCTCTAACATTTAGTACTTGTAGGTGTGTTTCCTGAAAACAAGGACACACTCTGTAACCACTTTAAGTACAGCTATCAAGTTCAAGAAATTTAACTTTGTTTTAAAGGATGCAAATTCTGTGTTCCAGTGTTCAGTTTTCCCAATGTTATCTTTTTCCCCCTGGTTGGTAGTTTTTTTTTTGTTTTATAATGTTTATTTTAGTAACATGTACAACTTAAAAAAATGTCCCCCTTTGGCCACATTCATATATATAATTAAATGGTGTTGATCACATTTAAAATGTGCTACCATCACCATCATCTATTACCTGAACTTTTCCGTCACCCCAAAAGAAATTGTGTACCAATTAAGCGTTAACTCCCCAGTCTCCTACCCCATCCCCTGTCCCTGGTAACCTGTATTTTAATTTCTCACTTTATGAATTTGCTTATTCTAATTATTTCATATCAGTAAGATCATACAATATTTGTCTTTTTGCATCTGGCTTATTTCACTCAACATGATATCTTCAAGGCTCATCCATATTATCACATATATAACTTTGTTCCTTTCCCAGCTGTATAATATTCTGTTGTGTGCATACACTACATTTTGCTTATCCATTCATCTGTTGATGGACACTTGGATTGCTTCCATCTTTTGTCAATTGTAAATAATGCCACCTTGAACATCTATTCAAAGTCCCTGTTTTGGATATAACCTAGAAGTGTGATTACCTGGTCACATGGTAATTGTATACATACCTTTCAAACTGTTTTCCACAGCAGCTGCCCCATTTTACATTCCCACCAGTAATAAGTGAGTGTTCCTATTTCTCCACATTCTCTCCAACACTTGTTAATTTTTTTAAAACTTATTTTGTATTACCAAACCAAAACAACATACAAACGTGAACATTCTTAACATACAAACATTCTGTGTATGGTGTACAATCAATGGCTTACAGTATCATCACATAGTAATATATTTATCACCATGATCATTTTTTAGAATATTCCAGAAAAAGAAATAAAAAGAAAAAGCTCACACATACCATACCCCTTACCCCTCCCTCTCATTGACCACTAGTATTTTTATCTACACAATAAAATTTAACCTTTGTTCCCCCAATTTTTTTTCTATACCCCTTACCACTCCCTTTCATTGTTCACCAGTATTTCAGTCTACTCAATTTATTTTAACATTTATTCCCCCTATCATTTATTTATTTTTAATCTATATTTTTTACTCATCTGTCAGTATCATAGATGAAAGGAGCATCAGACACAAGGTTTTCACAATCACACAATCGCATTGCGAAAGCTGTATCATTATACATTCATCTTTAAGAAACATGGCTACTGGAACACAGCTCTACGGTTTCAGACACTTCCCTCTAGCCTCTCTAATACACCTTAAACTAAAAAAGAGATATCTATAAAATGCATAAGAATAACCTCCAGGATAACCCCTGGACTCTCTTTGAAATCTTTCAGTCACTGACATTTTATTTTGTCTCATTTCTCTCTTCCCCCTTTCAGTTGAGAAGATTTTCTGAATCTCTTGATGTTGAGTCCCAGCTCATTCTAGAATTTCTGTCCCACATAGCTACAGAGGTTTATACCCCTGGAAGTCATGTCCCATGTAGAGAGGGGACGGTGGTGAATTTGCTTGCCGAAAGTTAATTTTTGTTTTTTTTAATTTTTGCCATTCTGGTGGATATAAAGTATCTCATTGTGGTTTTGATTTACATTTCCCTAATGGCTAATGATGTTAAACATCTTTTCATGTGTTCTTTCACCATTTATATATCTTTGGAGAAATGTCTGTTCAAGTCTCTTGCCCATATTTTAGTTGTATCTTTTTATTGTTAAGTTGGAGGATTTCTTTATGTATTCTGTATATTAAACTCTTAACAAGTATGTGGCATTCAAATATTTTCTTCCATTCTGTAGATTGCCGTTTTAAAATTTCATGATTAATTCGTTTGAGGCAGAAAAGTTTTTCATTTTGATCAGGTGCTACTTACCTATTTTTTCTTTTGTTGCTTGTGCTTTGGGTGTAAAGTTTAAAAATCCCATTGCCAAACAGAATATCGTGAAGAAGCTTGCCTATGTTTTCTTCTAGGAGTGTTATAGACCTGGTTCTTTTTTAGGTGTTTAATCCATTTTGAGTTAGATTTTGTATGTGGTGTGAGTTAGGGGTTTCTCATCATTCTTTAGCATATACATATCATACCCAGTTTTCCAACTACTTGTTGAAGGGACTTGGAACCCTTGTTAAAAATCAGTTGGCCTAAGATTTGAGGGTCTGTTTCTGAGCTCTTGATTCAAATTCGTTAGTCTTGTGTCTCTGTCCTTGTCCCAGTACCCTGCTGTTTTGACCACTGTAGCAGTCCCAACATTGGGAAGTATGAGTTCTCTGACTTCATTCTTCATTTTTATTTTATTGTATTTGTTTTTTGGTTCATTCTTCTTTTTTAAGATGGTTTTGGCTTCTCATAGCCAAATCGGTTTGATAATGGCTCTTTTATTTCTGCAAAAAAGGCTGTTGAAATTATGATTGGGATTACCTTAAATCTGTAAATTGCTTCAGGTAGAATTGACATCTTCACAACATTTAGTATTCAGTTCTGTGATCATGGAATGTCCTTCCATTTATTTAGGCCTTGTTTGATTCTTTTTTTTGATAATGTTTTGTAGTTTTCCATAATGTAAGTCCTAGTCTTTAAAGTGCTTGGTTAAATTTTTTCCTAGATATTGATTCTTTTACTTGCTATTATAAATGGAATTTTTTTCCCTTAATTTCCTGTTTAGATTTTCATTGCTACTGCTGTGTGAATTTCTTAATATTTTTTCTTGCGTCTCTTATATTATATATTCATAGTAAATTTTAGAAAGAAAGAAAGAAAAGAGCAGAGTGTGCTAGGGAAGATTTAAACCAGATTATAGTGTACCTTGTAGCTCTGCTGTGCCTTAAAGAGGGGATGATTAACTGGACTGTCATCTGTTCAGAAGAGGAAAGGAATCTAAATATCAAAAGAAAAACCACCTCCTGGTTGCTTACCATGTCACATCTGTGAGCCAACTACTTGTCTTACATTCAGTAGTAAATCCATGTGTATTTAATTAAGTCTGATATTAAGATTATAATTGTGGGTATGGTATGTATGAATTTTTTTTTCTGTTGTCTTTTTATTTCATTTTTCTGAAATGATGCAAATGTTCTAAGAAATGATCATGATGATGAATATACAACTATGTGATAAAAAAGAATGTTTATCTTGTATGTTGATTGGTTTTATTAATAAAAATTAAAAAATTAAAAAAAAAGATTATGATTGTAAGGTACTGTAATTCTTAGACGATGTTCCATTTGTTGGAAACAGGGATTTTAATTTGTTACTTTACTTAGGGAAAATAAATTATGATGATACCCTTCAGCCAAAGACCCTCCAAGTACACCCCTGTAGTTGTCCAGGTTGGATTTATTACTCAGTGAGGAAGCATGTACACAGTGAGAATGGCATGGTATTTTAGGAAGTGTTAGAAAAACTTATTTTAGGACTTGTGCTGGTGTTAGGTAATTGTGGGAATGTTTAATATGGAAACAGGTTTAAGGATCTTAATCTAACCTAGAAAGAGGAAAGACTAGGATAAGGCTAATTGGTGAAGAAGCAGTAGTCACTAGTATTAGCCAGGGTAGAGGGATGTCTGTCTAGTTAAATGTATAGTTTGGGGTATTCAGTCACAAGTAAAGAGTGTGAAGTGGTCATGTTTTTCTATTGATCCATCATGGTTATAGAGTGGCCTTTTTTTGATGCAGATGTTTTGTGAAATTGTTTATGGTCAACAAAAGAACACTAAAATCTAGCTGTAAGTACCAAGTCAGGTCCTGGATGTCTTTTTCCCCCCCAATTAACAAATTAAGTATAAAGAAAAGAGAAGCATGAGATTGCATAGTAGTATTGTTGCTAAAGGACATCATTAAATCTTTGTTTTGTCTTTCAATTTTATGTATAAAAAATAGTTTTTATAAATGAAGTTTTAATGTAAAAAAAATATTAACTCCTAAAAATGTAGAAATAAATGCAGTCTTTCTAAAAAGATTGTTTTTAAGCATTTCTAATATTTAATTTAATCATATTTGTGTTTCTAGATATTTCCAACTCCAGGCCATGCAAAAATGATTTACAGCTCCTCAAGCTTAAAGACACCTTCAAAACTTTGTTCAGGGTCAAAATCTCACGATGTTCAAGAAGCTCTTAAAAAGAAACAGGTAATATTCTTAATTCTGTTTGTCTTAAAGAGTAAAGGACCCATTGAATTTTCAATTGATTGTGTTAACAACTTTGAATCAGTTCATATTTTGTGGAAATGCATTATGTTTATTTTGTTTAAATAGCTTCTTTCCTAAGTAATGTGCACTTGAAAAAAAGGGGAAACAACAGAAAAAATCTTTCGCAAGCTGCCTTTCAGAGTCCACACCAAACACAAGGAATGTAATTTTTTCAGTGTAAAAGTAAATGACAGTGAGCTGTCATGTTTGTTTCTTCTCCAAGGAAGAGAAGCAATGTTATTTATCTATTTTCGCTTCTAATTCCTTTCTGGTTTTGTACGTTACGTGATGTTTTACATAAAGTATAACATTTATGTAGTTATTATTCATGTCGTTCAGTTCCAAGTTTCATTTTCATCTTAGATTTAAGCTTTCATGGGGTTTTTAAAATAAGATAAATATATGTAGTAACTCTATATATTTAGATATTTAATTAACTCAGCTGTACAGAGACAAAGTTTTCTTGGCAAAAATCCAGACTTTGTTGTTACCTCTAGCATATAGCTAGAGGTATATGCTACCTTTTTTAAGTTTAAACTTAACTTAAAAAAAAAAGAAGTATGCATTTAGCTTACTAAATTAGCAAATGAAAACATTTATTGTCTTCACAAAGACATTTGGGTCATTCAGATGAATAATCCTCATAGATGTAGCTAATTCATATTTAATATTTTCAAAAATAGAATTAAATATGTGTATGATTAATACAAATTAGTTTATTTAGGTATAAATGTAAATTATTATAGTGAAAGTGTTGGGGAAAATATATTGCAGGTTTCAAGGCAACTCTTGAAAGTAAAAGGGTACTTTAAAAATAGCTTCTACTGTTTGACAACCCATCTGTAATAGCTGAGAGTTAGGGGATTCCAGATGATTTTGACATTTAGTGAAATTTTCTCAGCAGATTATAACACCGTTGTATATCACTGGCAAATTTTGTTATCCATTACTAATTTCCTTTTTACCTGTTCATACAGGAAGCAATGAAGCTACAACAAGATATGAGGAAAAAGAGGCAAGAAGTATTAGAAAAACAAATAGAATGCCAAAAGGTAAGATAAAAGCTTGTTGGTTGTATGCTAAAATTGATATATAGAATAGATTTTTTAAAGTTACCTATATAAAGTTTTTAAGCTTTATTCATGTTAAGATTTACTTAGCATGATTTTAACCTTTGCTCATTATTTTGTAGATGCTAATATCCAAGCTGGAAAAAAACAAAAATATGAAACCAGAAGAGAGAGCAAATATTATGAAGACTTTGAAAGAGCTTGGAGAAAAGATTTCACAGTTGAAAGATGAATTAAAAACATCTTCTGCAGTCACTGCACCATCTAAAATGAAGACAAAGACAGAGGTATTTTTTTCCATTTTTCCTTCTCTATGGGGTTATTGAGCATCTGCTTTGTGAGTATTTCTGTAGATGCTGTTTTGTATTTTTGAGAAAAGGTGATAAGAGCTTGTTTGAAAAAAGATAAAATTTTTAATTGAACTTCTTGGTGTTCTGTGCTCAAGATGAAACTGCTAGAGTGATGCCGGTGAAAGATGTTTCCTGTTTCAGCAGGTTTTTTCCTAATACTATAATAATGTAATCAAACCACCCCTTTTAATATAAAAAAAAAAAATACTGGGTTTAATATTGGTAATAATGTAGCATAATATTAAAAAGAATAAATAATGATAGGGTGGGCAGTGGTGGCTCAGTGGCAGAGTTCTCACCTGCCATGCCAGAGACCCGGGTTCGATTCCTGGTTCCTGCTCATGCCAAAAAAAAAAAAAGAATAACCAGAGGTTCTTGATCCATTTAAATCTTTAATTTTATTTATTTCCATATGCTTTCTTAGTTTTGGAGGGTACTTGCTTTACACAGTAGTTCTATTATACCACAATTCTGCAGTGAGATTTTAGAATAGTTTGCAGCCCTGTGAGAAGTGGGAATAAATCTGTCAGATAGAATGCAAATTATGTTATGAACCATGTTAATTTACATTTGAAATTGTAGTTCTTTATTAGTACAGGAACATAAAGTGTTTCATTAAAATTGTGTCTTTAAAAGATGCTAAAATGTTTTTTTTAATGAAATGTACTGAAACTTCCCCCAGTTGTATAAAGAACATGTGCACATTTTAAAACTTAAAGAGTACAAAGAAGAAAAAATAACTCACCATCATACCACCTAAAGAATTTGTCTCTTAAATAAAAAGAAGGGCAACAGTAACAAGTTTCAAATCTGAAAGTAGTTATGTAACAGTTATACCTTAAAATCTGTTCCCATGGTCTGATTTTTAGGCCAACTCATGCAGTAAGATTACTTCCTGATAATCATGATACTCTCCATGTTTGTAGTAGTATGTCTGTAAAATTATGTTCCCTAAAACACCCATGTTTATTTCATTATGTCATTCATATTTTCCCAAAAGAGATGTGTTTTCATCTATATGTATAATGTTCTTATAGAACTTGGAAGTTTTCTAAGAAATATTTTCATTCTTAATTTTTCTAAAGGCGCAGAAAGAGCTATTAGATACTGAACTGGACCTCCACAAGAGACTGTCCTCAGGGGAAGACACCACAGAGTTACGGAAAAAACTCAGTCAGTTACAAGTTGAGGTGAGATTTAAGAGGAGTTGCTGGCCTACCATATTTAACATCTCAATCAGTAGTTCTGTCTTCCTCTGTTTTTCAAGATTTGGTCTAACAATGGATATTACATTCTACCCTTTATTGATGTTATTCAGGCAGCACGATTAGGTATTTTACCTGTGGGTCGAGGAAAGACCATGTCCTCTCAAGGTCGAGGAAGAGGTCGAGGCCGCGGAGGAAGAGGAAGGGGCTCACTAAATCACATGGTGGTGGACCACCGCCCCAAAGCACTAACAGTTGGGGGATTCATTGAGGAAGAAAAAGATGATTTACTTCAACATTTCTCAGTAAGTTTTTAAAGTAGCAAACATTAACTTTGAATGAAAACATGTATTCAGCATTTCACATAAATGTCACGTTTTATAGATGAGAAAACATAGTTGTCAAAACATGGGCATTAGCAAATTCTTATTAATGTATTTGAAGGTCAAACAGTTTTTGCTTTGTAATTCCTTAATACTCCACATAAATACATTTGTAGTAACAAATTGTTTCAGGTCTACATTTGCTTTTTGCTTTAGGGTTATTATGTGACTTACTAGATTATTTATAATGCATTAAGTGAAAATGATCTGGGATGGAGGCAAAATCAAAAGAGGAATTTATTAGGATAACATAAGATGTTTAGTTATAGTATGTTTGCAGTGGTGACCACTTGCTTTTAGACAAATATGCAAATAAAGATTTGCTACAAGTAAATATCTTTATTATTTTATGTATATACAGAGTTTATACTTTTTCCAACTATTCATTAATTCATTCAGTGACATTTGTTGAGTGTCATCTGTGCAAGGGCATTATCACACATATGATCTCATTTAAACTTAAATTACTATAAGGTACATGTGAAATCCCATGTATATAGATATAAAAGCCAAAGCTTAAAAATAAATAATTTAACCAAGGTTATACAGTTGATAAATGATAGAACCAGGATAAAAATGCTTATTTGGTAGATGAAATTGAGGTTCCTTGTTCCTCACACAACTTCTTTGGGATAAAACATATTCAGCCCTGTTAAGTGTTGAAGATGGTGAGAGAAATCATAAAGAACACCCCAAGTGTTCCTACCAGTATGATGGTCATTATTCTGTTTCACCCTGACAGATGGAGAGTGATGGGCAGTTATAAAGAGTGTCCAGCTTTGAGAGCCATCTGATACGCAGCCTAGTTACTGCTGACCCTGTTCTTTCACTGGTCTGATCCATATTTTTCATTTTTTTTTTTTTTTTTTTTAAAGGAAAGACAGAGAGAAGGAAGGAAGGATAGAAGGAAGGAAAGGAGGAAGAAAGGGAAACATCTTTTAAACATTTTCTTGTTTTATTGTATTTTGTTTCTCCGTTTTTTTGTTACATGGGCTGGGGCCGGGAATCGAACCGAGGTCCTCCGGCATAGCAGGCAAGCACTTTGCCCGCTGAGCCACCGCGGCCCGCCCCATATTTTTCATTTTTTGTGAAGTGAAAGAATACCAGCTCTACTATCCTTCCAGGGTTACTTTCAGAGTACAGAAGTTAATATGTGGAGGAGCACTGCACAAGTACAGGGTGTTCTGAAAAGGCTACATGAACGTTGATTTTTTTTTCTCTTAGTGTTGTTGAGTATAAAAAATTAAAACCTCTTTGCCACATAAATTGGGTGTTTAGGCCCAAAGGGAGCTCTGGTAAAGTGGGATTGGATTGATTATATAAAGCATAATTTTTATAAATATGACTCAGTGTAGAAAGTTCCAGTACCTACAGAAAGTAAGTAATCCTACTAAGTTGGAAGCTGATGCTGGATACCAAGGATCACTGGAGACTATATGTAGATGTTCATCTGCATCATCATGTTCAGATGGATCTCTTTCCTTCTTAAAAGTAAACCCATATAAGAGTGTCTAATAATAACTGATTTTGCGTACATGCATTTAGTAAATCTGAAATGTGCCATTCAGTTAGTAGATATGGGAGTATCCAAGGATTTGGAGAATGAGCAGAAAAGCCAAAACAGATGAGGATGAACAAAAAACACTACCTTAGATGTTTTTTTTAACTTTTTTTTTTTTTTTTGGCTACCTGTTTCCCAAGTAATATTAAAGGAATTTGCCTGGGGTGTAGCCAGTCACTTAAGAGTCCTAGACTAAAAGAAGACAAATTAAAAGACAGAAAAGAGCATTTCCTTCCTTTTTTTTCAACTTTTTTTATTGTGAAATATAACATATATACAAAAAAGCAGTAACTTTCCAAGTACATTTTAACAAGTATTTATACGACAGATTTTAAAGTTTGATATGTGTTACAGTTCCACGTGCCTTAAATTTTGATGGTTTTGTTGTTGTTGTTGTTAGGATATAGTCAGGCAGTATAAGTCAGTGTAAGTGTAAATGCTAAGGGCATACTTACTTTGGTAATAGATATTTGGGAAATATAGTATGCTTTCTTTGAACAAAATACAAGCCTACACATACCTGACATTATTGTCAATAGATTTAGCAAATTTAAAGGGGAATTCTTCAAGGTATTTTTTATCCCACAAAGACCAAGATAAAATTAGTATTTTCAGTGATCTTTTTACTTTCCTTAATGATTGTGCAGGGATCATGGATGAGCCATATCTGTATGAAAAGATGATGACTAGATTAGAGTGAAGCTATTCTGAAATATGAGAATCTAATTTTGGGGTCCTTAAAGGTTTGTTTCCGTAAATCAGTTACTAAGAATTTATCATCCCTATGATTATTATGATTATATGTGAACAAAGGTTATAATCTTTGTAATAGTGAAAAATGGACCAACTTAAAACTCTACCTTTGCTGCCATTAAGGATATGTCTTTAAAGAACATTTAGTGATAGGAGAGAATTCTCAATATTGACTATCAAGTTAAAGAAAGGTGGAATAGGAAATTGTGCATAAGCTTGGAATGAAAGTGAATTCAGTTCTTTCTGGCAGAATTCAAGTTAATTTTTAATTAAAGTGTATGTGAACTTATACATTTACTATCTAATGCAGATTATATGTAACAACTTAAAACATAATTATTAATATAATAGCATTTATCAGGGATCAGCAACCTTCTTCAAAGGGCTAAATGGAAAATATTTTGGGCTTTGTGATTTTAGACTTTGCTAGTCTCTGCCACATTTGCTTTTGCTGCATCTTCTGCTTCTTTTTCTTCTTTTCTAATAACTCTTTAAAAAGGTTAAAACCACTCTTAGGGGTGGGCTACAGTGCCTTAGCAGGCAGAGTTCTCTCCTGCCATGCTGGAGACCCAGCTTGAATTACTGGTGCCTGCCCATGCAAAAAAACAAAACAAAACAAAAACAGAAAAACTATTCTTAGCTCAAAGGCCAGCAGAAATAGGGTGCAGAGCCACATTTGGCCTGTAGGCCATAATTTGCCAACCACTGGTTATGTATATATTACATTCTATATTATTTTTATACATTATAGCATTTATATATTATATGTGAGTTTATGTATTGTTTAAAATATATATAAAATGATATGGTTGTATATTATATAATACATAGATTTTTGCATATTTTCAATAAAAAAATCAGTGAGTCCACAAAGAACTTTTTTTTGAAAGAATCCTCATTTATAGCTGTTTCATTTCATAGAGATCTGAGGATATTAAAGGCTTTCATGAAGAATTCCCTTTAAATATTTTAACATTAAAGTCTAGTCCAGAGCTGAAAAATTTAAGGCATAGACCTTTGCTTGGCCCCTGGGTAAGGAGAGGTTTGGCTAGTTTCAACAGTGAAAGTTATTTGCCCTAAATGTTTGGAGTATTTGGGATATTGTACTTTGGCCTTTTTTGTTTTTTTAGAATCTATCAATTAACTACCAGTTTTTTTTGGGGGGTGGGGTACATTGTCCGGGAATCAAACCAGGGTCTCGAAGGCAAGTGTTCTACCACTGAACCACATGTGTACCCAATTAACTACCAGTTTTTAAATTGTGAAATATATAATATATACAAAAAAGTAATGAATTTTGAAATACATTGCAACAAGTTTGTTATAGAACAGATTTCAGAGTTTGGTGTGGGTTACAGTTCCATAATTTTAGGTTTTTCTGTTTAGCTGCTCCAAGACACTGGAGAATAAAAGAAATATCGATATAATGAGTCAGCAGTCATACTCATTTGTTAAATCCTTTTGTCTCCATTGTAACTCCTCCTTCTCCTTTGATCTTCTCCCAATCTTTAGGGGTATTTGGACTGTTCTAACTTTTTCATGCTGGAAAGAGCTGTCAGTAATAAGGGATAGGAGGATGGAACTCGTTGATGTTCTGGAGAGGCTGGCCTCTCTGGGTTTTAGGACTTATCTAGCCTAGGAACCCATCTAGAACTTGTAGGTTTCTGGAAAGTAATCATAATGCATGAAACTTTTGTAGAATCTCAGATAGGGCCCTGTGTTCTTTAGGTTTGGTAGGAATGGTTTTGTTTGGGGTTTGGCAAACCATGAACTACCAAGATTTTTAAATTGTGTTAATGTGGTTTAGCTATTATATGCAGTGATACATGGTAGAACTTGGATTTTTTTTTTCTTCCTGATTATGAGGGTAACATATGCTTCTCTCAGGGTGCGGTTGGCTGTCAGTAACAGATATATGAGTTGAAAAATTGGACATTTATTTTCTCTCTTTTCAAGAACTCTGGAGGTGAGAATGTTTTAGGACCGATTATTCAGTTAACTCAGCCACATAGGTTCTCTCTGTGTTTTTCTTTTGTTGTGCTAGTATGCTGGCTTTTGTTCTTAAGCTTTTTCTCATGGCATCAGTATGGCTGCAGCAACAGCACACAACACAGCCTCTAATAAAAATGTCCAAAGGCAGAAAAGGAAGTGTGCCTTTCTTATGCCACTTTTTGTTTTAAAATAATTTATTTCATAGTCTGTTTTAATTTTCATATCTGAGCGCATAGCTTATTTAACCAAGAGGTGCTGGACAGAGAAGAAACATTGAGGATAAGAAACTGGCTTAATTCCATTAGGATTTGCTCCTACCTTGTAAACTCTTGTTAGGATAGATTTTAATACTTCTTTTGTGCTTCAAAAAAAATATTAACTTCTGAATTTCCAATATTGTAAATAAAAGTTTTTGCAATTAAGTGTGCATTCAGTTTACACACAAGGCAACCAAACATTCTGTCATCAGCATTAGCGTAATGTATATTTCTTGTCAGTGTACTAGCAGTAAACTAAACTTCAAACCAGGAAAACATTGTAACGTTAAAAAGGCAAGCTATAAGATACTCAAAAACTTACAAAGGATGAATTATACGTGGTTATGGTGAAGCATCATTTGACAAGGGCTGATGTGGTGCATGTGGTTCCTTTTTTAATAAGAAGGCCACCAACAAACAGGGCACCAGTATCGGGCCCCCAGCATACCCCACATCCCAATGATTTGAGGTCATGAGGCACCCCATTAGCAAACATCCATTTTCAAAATTCTCTAGGCAAACAACGCATTCAGAATAGTGTGACATATCAGCATGCCAAGTTAACCAGTGGGTTCCATATCTTCATTAGTGTTATATAATCCATACTGCTCTCCTTCCTTTCAGATGGGCTGATCTGACAATATCTTTTGGCACTTGAACAAGCCTCAGCATCACAGTAACTTGTTTTTCCTTGAGAATTGTAAATTATGCTTCACTTATCTTGAAATACTTCCTTCTCAATTTATGCCTCTTTAAAAGAGTGAGGAAAGTCTCTTCCAGAAAATGTCCCTTTCCCATGCCACACATGCAAACATCCTCCTACCCAGAAGACATACTCTTGGGTATTAACCAGAATTGTCACCTGTTTCACACTAATCCCTGGTGAAGAAAAAGTTTAAGCTAATCATGGTTCTCCCTTTTTAGCTGAGGTTCAAATATGGTGATTAGCCAGTGATGAAAGTCAAGATCTTTTAGAAAGAAAAGAGAAAATAGTTTCTTGAGGTTAGACAACTGGCAGTGTCTCTCATGATGTTCTTTGCATAAGCTTTTCACTTAGTATGTGGTAGAAGTTGTTCTACACTAGTACTTATGCTATTGTTTAATTCTCTTTTTAAGGCTGCATGGTATTTCATTATATGAATATTCTATACTTGACTTAAACAGTTCTGTATTGATGGACAATTAGGCTGTTTTCAATTTCATGATTTCAAGGCATGTATAGGTTTGTGTATATGTGTGTGTGGATGAGAGAGAGAGAGCTTGTGTGTGTGTCTATAGAAAAATTGGATATTGTAACAGTTAAGTGGCATTTTGAGAGACCAATCCTAAACTTACTGTTTTTTTTCCCTGTTTTCTTTATATATTTTTACAAAAAAAATGTTTTATTTTTGCCAATATATGTAAAAAGTCTCTTATACTTTAAAAAAAATTGCCAAAATGGGGTCATGTAAATACAGGGCTGCATTCCAAGCCTTGCTTTTTTAATAATAAGATATTATTCAGAAATATCTTATGTGTTCATTCCCGTAAAATTGTAAAGGTAATACTTATAAAGTTTACCAAAGTGAGTATGTACAGTTCAGTGATTTAGCAGAAGGCAAATACCCATATACACATCCCTCAGGTCCACAAATAGAACATTGCCAGTAGTCCAGAAGTCTTCCTCATATCCCCCTCTCAGTCACTCTCTTTTCTCTTCAGAGACATAACAATTATGCTCACTTTAGGATAATTACCTCCTTGCTTTCTTTATAGTTTTATCATCTAAAAATGCATTGCTAAATATTACAGATTTTTTCTGCCTTCTTAAAAAATTTTATGTAAATGGAGCCACTCTGTTCTTTTATATCCAGTTTCTTTTGCTCATTATGCTTGTGAAATTCATTCGTGTTATTTAGTAACATTTAGTTTTGCCATTTTTATTGCTGTGTAGTTTTCAATTGTAAAAATATACCACAGTTTATTTTTCCATCTCTCATTGATGTGTATTTGGGTTATTTCCACTTTATGACTTTTACAAACATTGTTTCTGTTACATTTATATACATGTCCCTTAGTATACACGTGCAAACATTTCTATTGCATATATAACTAGGGTTAGAATTACTGGAGAAAATGGAGATTGTTTGTAAATCCACTTTAACAGATTTTTATTTTCCTAAATCATTATACTTTTTAGATAGCACAAAATTTGAAGGAATAATTAGTAATGTGAATGTAAACTTACAGTCTACTAAAATATGTTTTAGGCAACAAACCAAGGTTCAAAATTCAAAGACCGTCGACTACAAATATCATGGCACAAGCCCAAGGTACCATCTATATCCACTGAGACTGAGGAAGAGGAAGTCAAGGAGGAGGTAAATTTACAAATTGAAAATAAGAGTTGAATTAGATCGTTTACCAGTTATATATATTTTTCTTGACATTAAAGAAAATAGCTTAAATAAAAAAATTTTTGGATTCTTCCTCCATATGTACAGTTAGCTCAGAAGTTTATTAAAGAATTAGAACAGGTGCAGAAAAAGTAAAAACTCTTGGGGTTATTCACTTCTGGTGTAGGAGAGACTGTTCTTTTGCATTTATATACATTTTGGCTTTATTTGGGGTCTGGAAATTTTTATTCTGTTAAATGAGGTCATGGATTACATGAACAAATTAAATTTTAGCTGGTTTAGCATTTTATCTCTTTAAGTATCATAGGTAATAGATTTGAGTTTCTTATTTTTCTTCACTGTACAAAAGTTAGAGGGTACAGATATTGGAAATAAGGGGAAAAAAAGGACCTAAAAAATAAATATACTGAATAAACAACCTTTTAAAATATGAAATTAATTTTGCTTTTTACTCCTGTATTGTATAATTAATTTATTAAAGTGGATCTATAACCTGCATTGCAAATTATTCCTGATTCTTAATAACCTTGATTTTAAAATATGTCTAGCGTTTAAGTTGATCAAGAGTCTTCTGACTGTATTGGGCAGTTTGACAGAGCAAAAGCAGTACGTTTCCTATCTTAACAAAAAGAAAGGAAAGTCTGGGTATTTTGATAATTTCTGTAGACACTTCTACTTTGTGTAAGATTTTAGATTTTTATCTAAAATTTGGAATGTTAACGTCATGGGAAAGTTAAATTAGTATAATCACCCCCCCCAAATGGACGTAAAAGGAAAGGTTTAGATGTTTGAGAATGGTCATTTAATTTCCTCATTTTTTATGCTAGTGGAATATAATTCATTTAAATTAGTTTTATCAGAAATATGTTCCATAGCTTTTTTTTGTTTCCCAGCCAAAATGCAATATATCCCCCTTTCTTTTTTATTTTTTAATTGTGAAATATAACATTATACAAAACAGTAAATTTCAAAGAACATTGTAACAAGCAGATTTCAGAGTTTGGTATGGGTTGCAATTCCACAATTTTGGATTTTCCCTTCTGGCTGCTTCAAGACACTGGAGACTAAAAGAAATATCAATATAGTGATTCAGCAGTCGTATTCATTTGGTAAATCCTGTCTTCTCTGTTAAAGCTCCACCTTTTCCTTTGATTGCTCTCCCAATCTTTAGGGGTATTTGGGCTATGCCCAATTCTAACTTTTTCATATTGGAATAGACTGTTGATAATACGGGATCAGGCAATGGAACTAGTTGATGTTCTTGGAGAGAATTTCCCCTCTGGGTTTCAGAACTTATCTGGCCTAGGAACACATCCAGAGGTTGTAGGTTTCTGGAGGGTAGTCACAGTGCATGACTTTGATGACTTTGTAGACTCTCAGATAGAGCCCTCGGTGTTCTTTATGATCGGCAGAAATGGTTTGATTGAGGTTTAATTGGGGTTTGGCAAACCATAATAAATAGGAATATGTAGCTGAAGCTTGCATAAGAGTAGCCTCTTGACCACTGATAACCTTATATGTTACAATTCTTTCCTCATTTTTGGTCACAGTGGCTTTGTCAGTCCCACAGTGCCAGTGTCAGGCTCATCCCTGGGAGTCTCATCCCGAAGAGGATAATGATTTTACTTGCAGAGTTTCCCCCTTTCTTTAACTGTCTTTTCCTGATAATATTGGAGTGGAAACCTACCAAGACTAGCCAAATTAGCAAGGGAAAATAATTTATATGGATTTTTTAAAAGTTTTTTTCCCCCATAACATATTCTTAAGTGTATCACTTCTATATTAATCTGTTTGTCCTTTGGCCTAAAATGTATTTTATTTAATGTTCTTGTACCATTAAGTAGATTTTCTGTCTCTTTCTTCAGGAAACCGAAACTTCAGATTTGTTTTTGCATGATGATGATGACGAAGATGAAGATGAATATGAATCTCGTTCATGGCGAAGATGAAATCTGATGAGAGCTGTATAATTTTTAGGAATATTGTTTAGAAAAACAACTTTTTAACATTATTTAAAGAAGTCAATGAGCCAAAAAAAATTTTTTTTTATTTTTCTTTTCAACGCAGTAGGTTTAAGGACAGCAAGTTTGCTATTTAAACACATCTCATAAATGTACATGATATTAAAACACCAAAGGCCTAGTGACTTTTACACAGTTGTGAAGATCCACAGGAATGACATGGATAATCTCTAGCGCCTTATTTCCTACACCACCTGTTTTTGTTCCTGTTGGTGTTGGATTATGATGTAAATGACAGGGTGTTCAGAAATTTTATTTTGGATTATAATCTGCTGATAAAATTTCATTAAATGTCAAAATCGCCTGGAATCTCTTAACTCTCAGCTATTGCAGATGGGTCGTCAGACAGTAGGAGTTATTTTTAAAGTACCCTTTTACTTTCAAGAGTTGCCTTGAAAGAAGAGTACAATTTATTTTAATTTTTTTTACTGTGGAGAAGTCCAATTTGTATTCACTAAAAAAATTTTTTCAAGGTTTTTATGTGCAGTAATGCTATTTCAGTGTAAGTCACAACAAATTCGTTATGTTCTCAAATGTTGTAAGGCAATAGAAGCTAGCTCTGTGGTGTTTCCATTCTCTCATCAAATTAATTCCTGGACTTCTGCTACTGAATCATTAGTTTTGATACTTAGTGAGTATTGGTTCAGTTGGTCATCTTTTTTTTTTTTTGACATTCTCAAAATGTAAAAATTTCACTTAAATTGCCCACTTCTTATACCTCTTTTTCATTCTCCTTCCTTAACTAATAGACATGACTTACCCAATTTTGAGATAAGTGATTCATTTGAGCCACCAAAAGTCAGTCCTTAATAGTAGGTTTAGACCAGCACCTTGATAAATAAAGCCATGTTTTGGTGAGAATAATGGAAGGATTCTGGAGGGAGGAAATCACCGGCTTTTTTTTTCTCTTTTCAGGCTTCATTTTAGTTATAGTTTTACAAAAGGGTTAAAAAATGTCTGAAATTCTTTTCCTAAATTTAAACCATGATGAGGTGGCTTGGGTGGGATGGGGTTAGGGTATGGGTATGCTAGTAGTAAATGGGAATCAAATCAGACAACCATATATTTTCATAATTTTGTAGCCTCTTGCTATCCATGAACATATGCATCCCTCCGTAGACAATTTCCTTCACTGTGTGCATTTTTACTGTACACTGTATAGAGTAGAGTATCTGTTAAGTAAAATATATATGTAAATTTATGTCCTTGTGTTCTAAATGTTAGTCGGAAAAGCAAAGGAGCAACACTACACTGTACTGACCCCTGGGGAAATAAAATGATTAATGTACATAGGATGTCACTTTTTTCAAGGATATACACATCTGTGTTTTTGTATATGTCTGGTGTGAAAATTTAAAACTTCCTGTTGGTTTCAGAAAGTTCTTGGTGATCACTATATCAAGGATTTTGTTTCCTTAGGTAAAGACTTTCTCAAAATAGAAGATATTCACTAAGAAATTTAAAACCATCAGGACTTTAGATTTACTTAGCCACAAGAAGTTAGATCCCACATGTTGATAATCTTTTCTCTTACATATTTTTCTGAAATGATGTGTTAAACAGGGATCATTTTTAACTTCATATAATTTTCCCTTCATAATAATAAGGTCTTCCTCTTTCTAGGTTATTGTATTTCTGATAACACTGAAGCTTAAATAAGCTTATAAAAGAAGGAAAACATTAAAACGGGCTACCTAGAATAAGCAATCTTGCTCCTTCCTCCATCATCTCTAATGAAATTTTCTTGATGTCTGTGGCTCAGTCAGTATATATTTTGAAAGATTCATTGTGGTGAATATTTTGAGTCCTGACAGTTTAAACGTGATAGAGGGAACAAAGGATTTATATATTTTTTGTACAAAGTTTTTTCTTAAACTGTATAATTTTGTAAATAATTTGTTTGTTTTTTTTTGTGTGTGTGTACTAAAACTACCAGCGTATAGATTTCAATAAGAATTGTTGTATTTTTGTATTTGGAAACTAAAAAATTACAGTAAATTAATGGAGCTGTAAAAAAAAATTTCAGTAGACTGACAGTTCATCAGAATGCGATTCCTTTTCATATGATTTTTTAACCTCAAAATTGACATCTCAGTACAGAAAGAGTTGAGAATTTATTTGAAGTTTTAGTTATGGGGGGTGCGGTTTAAGATAAAGATATTAAAGTGAAGGACAAAGAGGTACTCTTTTCAGTAAGGTTTGAGGCCTTTTGTTAAAAAAACTTGGTTTTCAGTATAATTTAAATAGGACTAAAACTAAAAAGTATCCTTTCTAAGACTTTTAAAGCATGTTTGGTTCTCAAAAATAAATTTAAAATGAGTGAATTATAATATTAGAAAACTTAAGTAAAGGTTAGCATAAAGAGTTGAATGTACATGTGTTTTTCCATTGGGATTTTTACCCCCCACCTTCAAATCCCCAGGTGATAAAAATTTCTCTTAAAAGCAGATAGGTAACATGATGTATTTTTTTTGACATCTTTATTTACAGAAATAACATACAGCTTCTGAGGCAAAGTCTACTGTTCTTCTTAATGTGTGTGACATTATGAATATAATTTATAAATAGCTGATCAACAATAACAAACACTAGTCCAGCTAAGGCAACCTGGTTCACTAGTGGCGTACTGCCCAAGCTTAAATAGGTAACTCCAGGGATATGCAGAATTTCCCTCAACTTTTTTATCTTGTAACATTGGGAAGACATTGTCACCAACTAAGATGATAGAAACACAGTCCTGTCAGGGGGACAAAAGATCCATGATGATGGATCATCATTTCAAAAAGAAGTAAAAAATCATGTGAAAAGGAATAGTAGTTACTCTTGATGTATAGTATGCTTGTATTATAGTTTTTACAAAATTGTGAACTTGTGTAATAGTATAATAGGAGATATTGTTGGATTTCTAACTGTTTATACATTTAAATTCATATATGTAATGTTTGTTTTATCGATTACAATCTGAATTTCTAAGAAGCATGTTGACTTTTGCAATAAAGATGCAATATGGAATGGTTCACAATTGGAAAAAAAAGATAAAAGTATTATGAATTTAAAAGAATTTGGAAAATTTATGAGCCATTCCGAAAATTATAACAATCACCAAAAGAGCTGTAATTCTGGCTTGTTCTGGAAAGAAAGAAAATGCGTGTGTATGCTTGTTTGTGTGAGTGAGTAGTTGATATGTGTGTGTGCTTTATGTTGGGCTAATGTATATGAGAGAATATCACTCAATATGAAGTTGGGTTCTAAAGGCACAGGTCATTAAATATTCAATAGAATAATTTCCTCAACGGTGTTCTTGAGAATGAAGGAGAAGGGTATTAAAGTGTTACTTGTAAGTAATATTTGATAGCCATATTCTTTGTTCCTGGATGGATCTTGATATCCCACATAATAAAGCACAAACAAGTTTATGAAAGCAATTATTTTGATGTTATCTTGAGGATATTCAGTATGCCTGCTGACAATAGGAAAGGATGTTTTCCTTAAGCAGAATAGGGAAAAAAGGAAAGAACACCTTGAAGAGATACATGAGTATTTGTAAGAAACAGGAGAAAAGGTGCTCTTACACACTAAGGACTGGGTGGATGTGAAAAGGAAGGGAATTCTGTCCATTAGACTCCTATTTTCTCATTTTTAAAAGTGTTTTCTTATAAAACACCCCTTCAAATAATTATGTATTATCAAAGAAGGGCCATTCTTTAAATTGACTTATGCAGGAAAATGCTGAAGAATGGGAATACATCTTATTTTTATTCTTTTAAAAACAGTGAATTTTTTTTATGAATTAGATAAATGGCAACAAGCAAATTAGCTGTATTAACCGTTTGTATTGACTAGATCATAATTTATCCTATATATATATTTATAATATGTTCTGGGATTTTTTTTTTTTTTTTTTTTTTGGCAGGGGGAGGCATATGCCTGAACATAAGTCTATCTGTTTTAAGAATAAGGGGCGGGCCATGGTGGCTTAGCAGGCAGAGTTCTCACCTGCCATGCCAGAGACCTGGGTTCGATTTCGATTTTGCATGGGTGCCTGCCCATGCAAAAAAAAAAAAGGAATAAGTAAAATGCTTTACTAAAATGGAGCTGTCATTCACAAATTACCATTAACAAGTTACTGATTTTATGAAGGATTTTTACTGATTCTGATGTAATTTATGACAAAACCAAGGATAAATTTTAAATCATGAGTCTCAGCATAGTATCTCATCTGGGTCTGATTATTTTATAGTAAACACAGGAATATAAGAATGTGTGTAAACATGTGGGGTTGTTTTGGATGAAAGAAGGTTGCTTTTAACCAAGTGAGCTAATGTTATCCCATGGGGCAGGTGACATTTTTAGTCTCAAAGACATACTTAACCCAACAAATACTGATTAAGACCGAAAACCTTCATTTATACATTTATGCTGAATTGATTTTATTGCAGGGTAATATTTTAAAAAGATCATCTACCATTTTAGCCTCTTACCAGGTTCTGCAATCAACCTTAGGTTAACTAAACCAGTCTACCCTTCTGAGATAAGTGACTTCATGTAGGTGAAATTAAGGTCAGAATAGTGTTGGGTGATTATTTGCAAGATAGTTGTATTTTGATTCTACTCATTTTCTTAGACTTCTGCAGACTTTTTTTCGGGGAGGAGGGTAATGGTGGTTATTAAAGTAAGCATGATAAAATTGTCATTTTTCCTTTGTTATCTTCCTCTTTAGAAGAGGAACATGAAGGCCTTATTCTAATCATTAACTGGTTTTAGAGGGAAGTAAGTCTCTATATCCTACACCACTTAAATTTTTTAACTACTACATAGAGCTCTACTACTTTGATATAGTGACACATTAGTTCTTAAAGTAGTGTTCAGAAATAGAGTAATGATTTAAAGACTTGATTGTTCAAAATTGTTCTTTACTCAATTCTTTGTGGAAGAGTAGGGGTGGAAACAAGCCTTTTAGTTGTGTGACCTGCTTCTGTGAATTAAATTAAGCTCTAAACACTACTTTGTAAGGTGAATTTCTTATTAATAGCTTTCTAAAGTCCTTGTGATTCCATCTCTTCTTAGATATGCCATCAGACGGCTATTATTGTGAGATACTGGTGTATTTCTCCCAATTTAAATTCGGTAGCAGGGGCTAGCAGACTTTGCCAAATTAATTTGGTTTCTTGAAGATGAATTGTCTTCAGTTGTCTTCAGCCTGGTAGAGGCTGCTTATGTATTCAGTTTGAGTTCTTATATCAGATGTTACCTATTTATATCTGTAAACCTGTTCCTGTGTGAACCATTGAGTTCTAGTTCCTGAATCACCCTCCACAGAATTATTTGCTGTGGAATTCAAGTTCTGAACATTCAGAGCCGGTAGGGGGCTCTAGAAGGCAAAATTTAGTCTGCCTTATAGCCGTGACTGAATCTTTTCCAGCAACTAGCAGTGAGAAATACATTTTGCAATGCGACCCAGTATATACACACATACGCCTAATAAAAACCTACAAAACAATTCTTACCCTTACCACCCAATATATAATTATTTCTCTTACTATATTTTATTCTGTTAAATACGAAATTTTGATCAGGCTCTATTAATTGCCTTTCACTAGTACAGTTTGAAAATCACTAGTCTACTGAGTTGCAGGGTAGTGACTTGCATTATTAATTTACTTTCTTCCTTAATTTAATTGTAATCGTCGATACAATTTTGAGTATAAAGTGATATGACTTCATCTTCTGTGTTTATTTTGCTGGAATAGTCTGGGGGCTTGAAGTTGACCAAAAGTGAAAATAATGCATGCATCAACTTAACTGGTTACTTGATGTTCTTGAACATGAACAATATTTTATAGTTTTTAATTTTTGAAATTGATGACTTCTGAGTGACTTTTTAAAATTTGTCCTGTAGTTTTATATTTTTGTCACCATTTGTCCTGGGGAGGGGGTGAAAGATGAGTATATTGATGGTACATTTTATAAAATTCAAGTCACTTTGCAGAAATTATTTTTTAAAAAAGAGCTGCCTGTGAAGTCCATACAACTACAGTTATATTGATACATCAATTAAAAGATTAACTTTGAATTTAATTTTGCACTTATCGTTCACCTTTACCATCAACAATTCTAAACAAATTTTGATAACTCTGTGAGAAAAATTGTTTACATTCCAATATTGTGCCCTTTTCAAACACATAGTACTGTAAATTTGAAAGAAATATTCTGAGATAAACCATACAGAAATAATTACCTAAACTTGCCTCTTTTATCAATCTTGAGCAAGTATGTTACTTGTATGTTCACATGCCTGCGCACTTCCAGTTTCTAAAATGTAGAGATAAAGATTGGGAACATGATGAGAATTGTGATATCTTCAGAAATTTACAGAAGAATGCTTGCGTGTACAAAGTAATGAAATCAGCATTAATCACAAAAATATGTTACTTGTACATTTTAGTATTTCTTTCCTCTTGTCAATGTATGTTCCTTTTGGGGTTCCCGAAGCAATTGTACCCTACAATGCCATAGGACCAGGCAAATATTTAAAATTGAACGATGTTAACTGTAAACTAATCATTCTTTTTAAGGCATGTATCAAATTTAGATTGTACCGAGGATACGTAGTTTGTCTACAGTAGGTGTTTGCAACAATCTTTTGAGGAAGGTGCTTTTATCTCCCTTGTTCAGCTTTGGAAGGATCAAGTGACTCCCTGAAGTCACACAGTTGGTAGTGGTGGGACCAGGATTTGAACACTGGACTCACTCCAGAGCTCATGCTCATGACCTCTGTATTCTGCAGCTTCTAAGAAAATGGGATATTGCTAGACTGTAGACTGTCACTGGTCTTTTTTATTAGTGTCTGTCAAACACTCCCATCCTGGCTCCATCTATCTCCTCTGCCTTGGATTGGAAACAAGCTCCCTTGGGGAACACCACCAGTATTTTTAGGTAGTATATTGGAAACCATAGAGAACAGTGTTTATTTATGCTAATTTGTGGGGAAACATTTTGAAGTAATCATATTCTGTGACCTTCACAATGTATGGCCAGCCAATTTGATATATTTTACAAAATTTGGCTATATCATAACCTATGTTTATTTTATTTTCAATTTTATCTTAAATATCTTCCCTGTGGCAAACTAAATTATGATAATCTTATGGTATTTCTACCTTGCTTCTTTGTGTTTTTCAATATTTCTGGTGCCTTCTTCCATTTAACCTTGGCGTTAAAAAAATAATATTGTACATAAATAAGTTTACATGCTTGATTTAATGATGTTGTAATATAGAACACTGAATTTTCTGGGCAGGCAGAAAGTGCTGAGAAAAGCAGTGTTTGTAAATAGTTATGTTTTTGCTGTAGTTTTTTAAAAAGAGTATCTTCTCAGTGACTAAAACTGATGCTCATGTCATTATTCCATTCATAGAGTTATTTGATTTTTGCATGTTCAAATTTCTTGTTTTAGTAATGTAATTCCAAATCCTTATGAGTTTCAAATTTTAGTTATTTTGGCACAGGGAAATGCTTATTGACTAGTAATGGTTATCTGGAAAACAAAAAAGGAAAAAAAGATGTAAGCACCCTTGGGGTGGGATGGAGGGAGACTTTGCATTCTTTATGAGCATATCAGAAAACTAGGCATGCTGTAATAGGTTCACCAGTAAAAGTTTTTTATTCTTGACAGATTTTGTAGTCATTGAGAATACCTCCACTATGGTAAGTGTACCAGCAAAACTGCTGAGATTGTAAGAGTCTACTGGTAATGTGTTTCATGTTGTTAGAAAGGCATTTTTCCCCCTAAAAATACAACTAAATTATGTCATGTTTTAAAAAATATTTTGCTATCATTTAATGCTAAAAAAAATACATGCTGTTATTAAAGATTTATTGATGAATTTTGCTTTGAAATACTAAAGATAGAGAAGAATTTATTTTTTGTAAATTTTCCATCAGTAACTTTAAAGCATTTTTCTCCCTGTGATTTATTCAAATCCTAATAAATCGTACATTTCTGCACTTTAGCTATTCATGTGAAAATTATTTGGAGAAGGCTCCAAGTATGCCATAGAAGTTTTATCCACTTTTACATTTTATGGTGGCAATTATTGATAAATCAGATAATGCTGAAGAAAAGTCTTTAAAGGGTGAAGGAAATGATTGAAATCTACTAAAGGATATAGGTAATTACTTTTTTTATGGCAAGCTTCTGTGCTGAGTTCCTAATATTTTTTGAAACCTATTTGCGAATAGTAGCACCTATTAATTTCTCAAAAGTGGCCATATCTTAAAGAAACAGTAAAAGTAAAGCCTTAGTGGTACATTCAGTCAAGTTCAGAAACCTTTCAATATTATCTGTATATTCCAGCATATCTTGCCTCTCCTTTTTACAACCCAGAAGCATTGGCATTTTATTTTGAGGTTTTCATTATCATAACTAGCAGTAGTTTCATGCTTCATAGATTTATTTAGGGTTTCAGAAAGCTACAGTATTTGGTTTCACTTGCTTTCCTTTCTTTGTGGCCTAGATGAGTTGAAATCCAAAGAACATCGCACTCTTAAAACGGAAATAATGAGTTTTGCTTCTGTTCAACATTTTAGTAGGGTCATCCTCTACAATTGTCTCCCAGGAGCATGGTGGGCTTTTTGTGCCATAAGTAAGAACTTAAGAAAATGTATTAGGTGAGACAGAGTAAAATATTCTGTATGCAGACACCCTTTAATAATTGTTGAGTGATTTAATGGTGAGCCAGGAAACGTAATAAAGAACGACCTACCTTTGCCTTTTATTTGGTTAATTACAGTCAGTTTTAATGGTGCTGAGAAGAAATTATTGTAAACTTGGAAAGGATTTATGAAGCCCATTATTATTTCTCTATAAGCTCCCTATTAATATTTTTAAATTTGTCTTGGTTTCTTTAGCAAACTACCATTTTTGAGTAGTTGTTTTTTTTTGTTGTTGTTGTTGTTTTTTGAGTGCATGGTCCGGAAATCGAACCCAAGTCTCCCACATGAAAGGTGGACATTCTAACCACTAAACTACCCATGCACCCAGTAGTTATTCTAATGCCAGGATCTCTAATCTGAGAGAGGGTTGGCAAGCAGAACTCAGGGCTCACAGATCTGATATAGGCAGCTCATGTCCCAGTACTTGGGACATTCCTCAGCCATACAGTGGTCAAGAGAGCTCCAGCCTTTCAGTCAAAATAATACTATTGGCTATTATTTTAGTGCTCATATGTGACTCTCTGTGTTAAGTGCTTTTAAACAACCTTTTCAGGTACACTATTATTTTTCCCTTTTTGTACAAGGAAAAACTGAGGCAAAAAGGTTGTATCACTCATCGTCTCAAAGCAAAGCCTTAAGTTGAAGCCACATATTGTTTGACTTCAAACAGGGCTCTTCCCCCCCCCATGCATGTGTTTATTTTATTACTCATCTACCCATATACTGGGTAAAGGATGTGTCAGTTACACTGTTTTTACAATCATGATCACATGATAAAAGCTATATAGTTACACAATCATTATCAAAGATCAAGGCTGCTGGATTGCAGTTCGACAACTTCAATTATTTCCTTCTGGCTATTCTGATACACTAGAAAGTAGACAATTATAAATCTATATAAGGAGAAGTGATAATTTGTTAAATCCTAACTTCTCAGTTACACCTGCCTCTCATTTGATCAATCTGCAGGGATATCTAGGCTATGTTCATTTTAACTTCTTTGTATTTGAATGAGGTGTTGACTTTATGGGTAGAGGAATGTAACTGGTTGATGTTGAAGAGACTGGTATCTCTGGATTTCAGGGCTTGTCTGGCATAGGAGCAATCTGGAGGCCTTAAATGTCTGAAGAAATAAATTTACTAAGTAAAGCATGTATAGAATCTTAGATAGAACCCAAGGTATTCTTTAAGGTTTTCAGAAATACTGTTGGTTCACTCTTGTCATACTGCAGCAATGTGCAATATCTGGTTTAAGCTTGCATAAGAGTGACCTCCAGAATGACCGCTCAATACTGCTTAAATCTCTTAGCCACTGAAACTATTTCATTCCATTTACTTTCCCCCTTTTGTTCAAGAAAGCGTTCTCAATCTCACAATGCAAGGGCCAAGGTCATCCCTAGAAAAGCAAGGCTCTTAACTACTGATTTATACTGTGTTCAAATCCCGGTTCTTACTAGGCAAGTGACCTGGGATTAATTACTTAATCTTTTTATATATATATTTTTTTAATTGTGAAATCTTTACACACATACAGTCCATACATATATACAATCAGTGGCTCACAATACCATCACATAAAAGTGTATTAATTACCGTGATAATTTTTAGAGCATTTACGTCACTTGAGAAAAAGAAGAAAAAAAACTCATACATCCCATACTACTTAACCCTCCCTCTCATTGACTACTAGTATTTCAAGTTACCCAATTGTTTTTAACCCTTGTCTCCCATTATTTATTTATCTATTTATTTATTCCTTATTTCTTTATTCATCTGCCCATACCCTGAATAAAAGGAGCACCAGATACAAGGTGTTCATAATCACACGGTCACATGGTAAAAGCTGTATCATTATACAATCATCTTCAATAATCAAGGCTACTGGAACACAGCTCAACAGTTTCAGGTACTTCCCTCCAGTCACTCCAATACACCATATACTAAAAAAGGATATCTATATAATGCATAAGAATAACCTCTAGGATAATGTCTCGACTCTGAGATCTCTCGGCCACTGGCATTTTATTTTGTCTCATTTCTCTCTTCCCCCTTTTGGTCAAGTAGGCTTTCTCAATCCCATGATGCCAGGTCTCAGCTCATCCCCAAGAGTCAGGTCCTGTGTTGCCAGGGAGATTTACACCCCTGGGAGTCATGTCCCACATAGTGGTAAGGACAGTGAGTCAACCTGCTGAGTTGGCTGAGAGAGCAAGGCCACATTTGAGCTGCCAAAGAGGTTCTCTGGGGGTGACTCTTCAGCATAATTATGAGTAGGCTTAGCTTCTCTTTTGCAGGAATAAATATTTTGTCTTTTGAAGGCTCTGTTTACTCATATAAAATGGGATTTATAATATTAGTACCCATTTAATGTTCACAGGATTTCAATGTATCACAAATAAAGTAATTTCACTGAAAGTACTTTGTGAAATGTAAGTCACCACTAGCAGGCCCTCTGAATTTCATCAAATTGTCTGAATGGAGTTATTTTCAACTACAATCGTATTTCCTACCTTAATTATTAAACTTCTTGTATAACTTAAATATGTTAGCAATTTTGGAGAAAAAAGAAGGGAACGTTTCATACATGAGTTTGTGCCTCTATGTTTCTCTAATACATCTCAGTCAACCTGGTAAAGACAACGGTACTCTAGGTAACATTTCCTAATCCTTAGCCATTGTCAGTGCACATTACATGTAAGCATGAGGTAAGGCAAATGTAGGTGTTGACAGTTTTACAAATCACTTAGTGCAGATGTTTCAAGGGACTTGCTTTCCTGACTAGATTTTCCTGTTATGAGTCTTTCTTATACCACAGAGAAGGATAATTATTTCTCCGAAGTCCGGAGTTCTTTGATATGGGTGTTTATTTAATAGAGGCACACTCAGAAGCACACTTACTGCTCTGCTGTCTTCCATATGAACTTTATGTGAATCTCTGTTACGTAAAATGAGATTCATCTTTGCATTCTGTAAGTGTATATGCCTGTGTATAAAGAGATGGTCTATTAATTATGCTTCAAAATAGGACTAAAGGAAAACAAATAGAAAATCTGATGCAACTATTTTGCGTAAAGAATATATTTCTTTTGGAAAATACTCATGTGGAAAAATTAGCTCTTGGTATGTTGAAGGAGGGGGTAAGTAGGTGGGAGGTAATCTCAGAAATGCACTTTTTAAGATTTACTAACTGTTCTCTCAAAAGAGCTTTAAAATTGTCTAGGTATTCAAGTTTATAAGTTTACTTTTATCAAACAGTTTTGGAAATATTTGTAGTTGATTTCCAAAAAAGAAAATCCTTGCACAAGGACAAAGATTCAGATTACAAGAAAAAGAAAAGAAAAGAAAGCATTAGAATATTTTAACTTTGTAAGCTACAGTACAATTGTGTTGTTGTACGTAAGGGTCACAATTATACCTGGAGTTACTAACTTCCAAAAGGGACATTAGAATATCTATTGAAAGGATGTATCATTTGCATAAAATATGTGAAATAACTTTGCCTAACTGCTTCATGGATTTTGTGTTTCTGGATAAAAGGGAGAAAAATATTTAAAGCAAGCTGTCGTCATTTTCTCCATTTCTTAATCATCATCTAGATGATATATACTGCAAAAGGAATCATGTTATTAAAGCTAAATTAAACACTCCTTTTTTTCTTTACAATATTTCATTCATTTCAACAAACTTTGAAAAGAAGACATTAAGACCATTTTTTTTTACAGGTCCACAAACTGAGGATGAATGCATTTGTGCGAGTTAGCCAGAGTGACATGGTTCTTTAGTGAGAGAACTAGCATTCAAATCTAGGTTTGTTTCATACAAAAATAAACCACTGTGCTGATTTGTTTGTGCTTACACACCATCATAATGACTGTGCTATACTGATGAGTCCCGTAGAAATTACCTAAATAAAAAAGGATCAAAGTGAGCAGGAGCAGTTAGGGAATACTCTTTATTCCTGAAAAATAAGTAGCACTTGAATAATGGAGAGAACTGGAAGGGGATTTCAATGCTTCTGGATGCCCATGAGTTCAAGTGACCGCTGAGAAGAAAATGTGGACTGGGCGGGCAAGTTCACTTAATAATTACTGGGATAAGTGCTTAGGTGTTACACACTGGAGCTGGCGGAAGATAAATTAAGCACTCCTTTTATCAGAGGGTTTTATTATAACTATTTAAACAAATGTATTTGTTTACTGACTGTTTTAGAAGACACAAATATTTTAAACACTCAAATTGAAAATATACACACGTTTTGTCAGAACATGATTTAATCTGTTCTATACCTGCATTCCCTTCACCACTTCTAATATACCGCACTGTTAAAGTGACCAGAGGGAGCCTGTCTTTTTTTTTTTTCCTTTCTTTGAAACTGTTTCTCTAACTCTATTTTACATTTTCTAAGAACATAACTTGTCTATCCACAAAACTGTGAGATTACTTTTTTGTTTGTTTGTTTATTCATTCCTTGTAGCAAAGGATTCTCCTTTAGGAAGTCAGGAGGTTGATTCCCAGCAATCTGATTCCCTCAGGGAAAGCCAGGGGCACTATTCTTAATTCACAGGAATTCTCTTTTCTTTGTTTTCTCTTATTCTTTGTTATTGTAGAAGTGATTAATTTGATGTGACTACCCAGAAGCCAGCCCTGAAGTTGCACTTCAGATTTAGAATCAAAACCTTGGGCAGCAGGTGTGAAAATTTTGTTAATGGTTTTATCTAGACTAGATCTGGAACATTTGGTGTGAAGAGGCCTTTTTTCCACAGGTATTGCATCTTAACACTACACTGTAACCTTTTAAGCATCTGGAACACAAAAAATCTTATAACTAACATAGGACTTTTTTTGTGGCAGACCTAAGTATCCTGTAATCATTCAAACCTTTAAATTGTTATAGTACTTTCCACCCTGGGATCACAAATTACTTTAGTGTTTGGGGTTTTCAAAGTAGGAAAAAGTCATTTGCTGTTGTCACTTCATGCATTGGTAGTCATGCTGAAAAACACATTGAAGGATTTTCGAATAATTTATAATCCACTTCACCAGCTCAGGAAAAAATGAGTATTATCCACCCATTTGTTTCAGGAGCCTATTAAATTATATGATAAGCACGGAGGAGGCATCTTTGCCATTTTCCCCCATACGTGTTGATTTTGCATGACTTTATTAGTTCAGAGTTTTATGGGAATTTTCTCTTTCTTCCAAGCAATCAGAGGCTGGCAACAATAAGGAAGAGAAATTCTGGAATAGCTCATTTACATTTCTCCCTTTCTCCCACTAGCTGGTTTAATTGCTATTTCAATACCCTCCACAAGTATTTTAGTAAAGGGTGTAATTTGGGTGATCTTGCATTTGAAGGGTGATAGTATCTGTCCTAGAATAAAAATTTCTGAGCAGAAATCTGTACAAATCACTTAAAATAAAAAAAGAGGCCCAAACTTTGAATACCGTCACAGTCAAATTAGAAAGTTCTGCTGCAAGGTAATACAAAACCCATCAGTTATTACCAGTTTTGGATCATCAGCAAAATATTTATTCTTCCCCACCTTTTATTTTCTAACATTTTTATGGTTTAAAAGTGTTTGTGATTCTAGTTCATATTAAAGGCATTCTACTCTGTGAGAGATTATGAATATTTATGGATCATGAAATAAATAAATATGCCCTGCTAGGTTAGACATGTGTGGAGAGGGAAATTGAAATTTGACCAATGCAGGTAGAAAGACCTTCTAAATATAATGTCACACAGCTGAGTGGCTTTTTGAATCCAGCTGGTCTCTGTACAGAAAACAGTCCCAGTTACATGGCTTCACAAGGTTGTATTATTTAATAAAACATAGAAGGGACACAGAAAGTTTCGGCTACACATTGGGTTTTGCTTCGTTAGTACAGCTAACAAAATATGCACAGGTCCTGCATGTTTTCCTCATATGCGGACAAATGAGTTTATGTCCTACTTCCAGAGAGCTTGGTTTCAGGAAATAGGCTCTTGTCTCTCTGTGCTATTTCTATTTTAATTTCACAACCTAATGACTGTTCCAGTGATCACTGATGCTAACACGCATGTGCATGGGGGTGGGGTGGAAAGCAGGGGGAGAATGATACTGTAGAGGTCTGTTTCCTTGTGTTGTTTCCTGCCTTTATTTGCTTTATAATCTCCTGTGAATCCTTGGCTGAAGCCATCTCACAGGACGAGGCACAGAGAGGAAAATGTCCAGGGCCATTGGAGAGAAAAGTGAGGGTGGATTCCTGCCACTGAAAAGGTCTCACCTGAAAAGTAGGCAGGTTATTCCACGCCACAGGACAACATGATGTTGGTCTGACAAAGATGACAGCGGGGTTCTGCCCTGCCCCACATCGTGGGTCATGAAAAATCATGCAAGCAATATACTCTCACAACTAGGTATTGAAAGTAGCCCCCCAATTTTTTTCTAAGTAAAGCAATAAACTCCAACCATATTTATTAATGGCCCATCAGTGACACCCATTCGCTGCAGACTCCTGCAGAGATTAGACAGGGTGCCAGTTTATGAACTAGCGATAGAGCCCGCTTCTCTTCCACACACACAAAGAGCATTAGAGAACACAAGTGAGGCAGAGTGGCTTCAACATAGGGGATAACCTAAATCCACCCTAATTTATCACAGCAGATATCTCATAAACTTGATTATAGCCAATAACACAAGACACACAAATGTGCCATGACACAATGTTGAGAGTCACTACTGTTGAGCAGTATCTCTGAAATATTTCTGTACACCAGAGTCTCCCAAGGAATTTTTAAAAAATACATATTGCTGGGCCATACTCCAAAGCTTCTAATTCAGTCATCCTAGAGAAGAGCTGGATTAGCTATATATACTCAGTAGATACATATGTGCATGTGTGTATATAAATAGATGTATATATATATGTATATATGTTTTCATTTCCTAGGCTGCTCAAAGCAAACACCATGAAATGGTTTGGACTAAACAATGGAAATTTATTTGCTCACTGTTCTTTTTAAAATTTTTTTATTAATTAAAAAAAATTACAAGAAAGAAACACAAACATTCCCAACATATGACCATTCCGTTCTACATATATAATCAGTAATTCACAATATCATCACATAGTTGCATATGCATCATCATGATCATTTCTTGGAACATCTGCATCTATTCAGACAAAGAAATGAAATGAAAGCAGAAAAAAATGTATACATACCATACCCCTTACCCCTCTCTTTCATTGATCACTAGCATTTCAAACTAAATTTATTTTAACATTTGTTCCCCCTATTATTTATTTTTATTCCATATGTTTTACTCATCTGTTGATAAGGTAGATAAAAGGAGCATCAGACACAAGGTTTTCACAATCACACAGTAACAAGCGAAAGCTATACCATTATACAGTCATCTTCAAGAAACATGGCTACTGGAACACAGCTCTACATTTTCAGGCAGTTCCCTCCAGCCTCTCCATTACATCTTGGATAACAAGGTGATATCTACTTAATGCGTAAGAATAACCTCCAGGATACCTCTCGACTCTGTTTGGAATCTCTCAACCATTGACACTTTGTCTCATTTCACTCTTCTCCCTTTTGGAGACCAGGAAAATCTTTAACTCAAGGCATTATTAAGGTGATATTTTCTTCCCAAAGAAGATCCTTGGCTCCTCTGTCACACTGCAAGGCACATGGCAGTGCCTGATTGTTTCTCCCTTCCAGGTTTCACTGATTTCAGCTTCTTGCTTCCAGGCTTTCTCTCCATCTAAATTTCATTATCTTATAAAAGATTCCAGTAACAGGATTAAGACCCATCCTGACTGAGGTGGGTCACCCCTTAACTGAAATAGCCTCATCAAAAAGTCCTACTTGCAATGGGTTCACACCCACAGGCATGGATTAAATTTAGGATTATGTTTTTCTAGAGTAGATACAACTACAAAGCACCACCAGAGTATATATACATATATTTATATATATATATATATATATATATATATATGTATGTATGTATGTGTGTGTAGATACCTATATGCACATGTGTATACATACATACACATGTACATGCATGTATATGTATATATTTTCATTTCACTTTATGTTTCTTTATTGGAGAAGTTGTGGGTTTGCAGAACAATCATGCATAAAATACAAGATTCCCATGTACCACCCCACCACCAACATCTTGCATTGGTGTGGAACATTTGAAACTTCTCTACATGATTCTGGCGTACAGCAGAAGTGATCCCTAAGACCACTCCATATATTAATGGTAGGTAATTTAGCAGGAACAGGTGACCTTCCCAGAGAGAGTTAGTGTCACTCCCTGTGACTCTTTAGGTACAAGAGCTGAGAGCTCTAAGCACCATTGAAAGGATCTAATCCCCAGTCTCCAACCTGGGTCAGGGGCAGAGCAGTGGAAAAAGGACAGGGTTACTAGACCATGCCTCCATGGCACCCATTCTGCCCACTGCATTGATACCAATGATCTTCAATTCTTGCTCAGAACATGAAGGGAGTTGTGTTCCACCCAAAATATTGTAAGAAATGCCATCATGACTGGAAATATGAGTTAGGAAGTAAGGTGAAGCCTGTCACTTTCATTCCATCATGAAAGCTGTAACTGTATAAAATGTGAATTCTGTGTAAAATACCCAGTACCATCATACTAATAAATTGACCACAATATGGCCATCTTGAAATAATAATAATAATAATAATAGACCCCAAAAAACTGAGCACTTATTTTGAGCTGTCCGAAGGAATCATTCTACGGTCTTATGAGGTGGATACATTTATTATTTCATTTTGCCAATGAGGAAATTGAAGTACTGAGAAGTTAACTTGCCCAAACTATAAAGCTAGTATATGATGTAGCCAGGATTTAAATCCAGATGGTCTGGTTTTGAGGAGGTGCCCCCACCTTCGACCACTAGATCATGTTGCCTCTCAAAGAACTTCAGGGGCTACTTTAACACCATCTTTCCAACTCAAAAAAGAAGTGAGCAGCCCATTCCAATCAAGATGGCAGAGTGAGACATTTCAGGGTTCCATCCCTTCACAGAAACTTTGACCAACCAGCAAGAACTCGCAGAAATATCTTTCTCAAAGCTTCAGAAAATAAAGACATGCAGTAACAGGGTGAGTGCAAAATCAAGAAAAAGACCACTTGAAAGCAGTAGGATCTCATGGCATCTTCCATGGCTGGCCTTTTCCCCACCCCTCACCAACTTGACATGGAGCTAGCCATGCTCCCAGTTCAGATCCCAGATTCCAGTTGTAGGGGGAGAAGAGTAACCCTCGTGCATATACTAGGAATGTGAATATCTGGCTCAATCTGTATGGTGGTGGCCTGAAGGATGCCCCATCCCAAAACTTGCCCTGAGTGGAGAAGGCATTTCACAAAACTCTCCTAAAGAGGACAATGGGAGAGCAGTCAAATTGTGCTACCTGGGGCAAGGGGCTGCTGGCTGTAGGACTTACAGTGTAGTGCCAAGGACCGTGAGGAAACTGTTTCTTAAGGAAGAGGGGACATTCAGAATCACGTAAATGGGGGAATTCCTTGAACAACATATGTGTGCCCAAAACAAGATGTATGTGCAGAAAGGATCAGGGAGGCCCCTACACTTCAGTCTTGAGCTATTCTCTATAATGACCATCTTTGTCCCTGATAACTGTTTTTGACTTAAATCAAATTATTTAAGTATAACTATCCCAGCTTTTATTTGCTTACTACTTATATCATATATATATATATATTTTCCATTCTTTTATTTTCAGATTACTCATGTCTTTGAATTTAAGGTGAGTCTCTTGTAAACAGCATATAGTTGAGTCACGCTTCTTCATCCATTCTGTCAACCTCTGACTTTTGATTGGAGCATTTAATCCATTTACATTTAGAGTCCCCTACTCTAATCTATCAGACACTACTGATAATACAGGACTGTCTTCCACCATTTTGCTACCTATAATCTTTATAAGTCTTATACATTTGACCCTCAATTCTTCCATTAATGCCTACTTTCAAATTTATTTGATTTTTTGTGTTGTACCATATTGAGTCCCTAATCATTTCTATTTGGATATTTTTTTTTCATATATTTTCCTTTTGGTTACTGCGGGGTTAATATTCAACATCTGTTTAAGTTTGCTAATGCTATTGGAATGTAATATGCCTGAAATGGGTATTTAATAATTAATTCCCTTAATAAAGGGAATTTATTAAGTTACGAGTTTACAGTAAGACAATAAAAACATCCAAACTAAGGCATCCAGAGAAAGGTATCTTGACTTCAGAAAAAGGCCAATGTCTATCACATGAGAAGCCAGGTGGATGACATCTGCTGGTTCTTGTTCCCAGTTTCATTGCTTCTAGCTTCTGATTCCAGTGGCTTCCTCTCTAAGCATCTGTGGGTCCACATTTAGCTGCTCTGAGGCAAAACTCTGGGTTTCATTCCTTAGCTTAGCATCTTCTGGGGCCAGAGATTTCTTCTCTTCAGATTCTGGCTTTTTCTGTGAGTCTTTGCCAAGTACCTGGCTATTTCTGTCTGATCTCCAAACATCTGCATCTATTTCACTTCTGAGCTTTCTCTAAAATGTTTCCCCTTTTAAAGGACTACAGTAAACTAATCAAGGTCCACCTTGAATGGGCAGAGTCACACCTCCATCTAATCCAAAGGTCACACCCACAATTGGGTACGCCACCTCTCCATGGAAGTAACCTAATCAAGAGGTCACACCCACAACTGCATGTGTCACATCTCTATGGAAACAACCCGATCAAGATGTTCCACTCTATGACACTGAACCAGGATTATAGAACATGGCTGCCCCACAAAATTAGATCAGAATTGAAAGAACATGGCTATTCTGGGGTGCACAACAGTTTTCAAACCAGAACAAATTCCAAAATCTATAACAATCATATTTGATTGATACCAAGTTGTCTTCAGTAGGATAGACATACGTTGTTCCTCTATCTCTCTGTCCTCCCACGTTTTTTTGGGATGTTATAGAATATATCTCTGTACATTGTAGGTATAAAATCATAGATTTATCCTTACTTTTTATGCATGTACATTTTGGCATCTGTAAGAAATAAATGGAGTTATATACTAAAAAATACAATAAAATCATACTGGCATTTATAACCACCTTAACTATTACCTTTACTGGAGGTCTTTATTTCTTTATGCTGCTTTGAACCACTGTCTAGTGTCCTTTTGTTTCAGTCTGAAGAACTTCCTTTAGCATTGCTTGCAGGGCAGATCTAGTTGTAATGAACTTCTTCAGCTTCTTTTTATCTGGGAATGTTTTAATATCTCCTTCATTTTTTTTCTCCATTTTTGAAAGTAAGCCTCATTGGCTATAAAATTCTGGATTAGCAATTGTTTCTTTCAGCACCTTAAGTATATCAACCCATTGACTCCTTGCCTCCATGATTTCTTTTTTTTTTTTTCTGTGCCTCAAAGGACTTTAAAAAATTTTTTAAATTTATTTTATTTATTAAACATACCAACATACAAACGCAAACATTCTTACCATATGATCATTCCATTCTGCATATATAATCAGTAACTCACAAGATCATCATATGGTTGCATATTCATCATCATGATCATTTCTTAGAACATTCGCATCCATTCAGAAAAAAAAATAAAAAGAAAACAGAAAAAAAATCATGCATACCATATCCCTTACCCCTCCCTTTCATTGACCACTAGCATTTCAATCTAAATTTATTTTAACATTTGTTCCCCCTATTATTTATTTTTAATCCATATGTTTTACTCATCTGTTGACAGGGTAGATAAAAGGAGCATCAGACACAAGGTTTTCACAATCACGCAGTCACATTGTGAAAGCTATATCATATAACCACCTTCAAGAAACATGGCTACTGGAGGACTTCCGGAGAAGATGGCGGCTTAGTAAGACGCGCAGGTCTTAGTTCCTCCTCCAGTAAAGCAACTAAAGAAACAGAAACAATACGAAACAGCTCCCGGAGCCACGACAGAGACCAAAAAGACAGCGTACCCCATTCTGGAACGGCTGAATGGGCAGGGAGAATCCGCTGCGGTGAGATACCCGAGGGGAGCACGTTTTCCCTGCCGGGGCGGCTGGCGACTGGGGTCCCCTCCACGCACGTGGCTCCCCGGTCTGACTGGGAACGTTGGATAGCGGGGCCCTCCCGTCACGCTTGGCGTTTCGGGCCAGCTGGGCAATTTGGACGGGCACTCCCCCAAGCCGCGGCGGCCGGCGACCCCCCCTCCACGTGGTTTCCCGGGCCGACTGCGAGATTTGGATTGGCAAGTTAAAGGAGCCACAGCATCTTTTACTGGTGGGCCCCGCAGACAGACGAGCGCCATGAGCGCCACCTACTGGGCAGGAAAAGAAAAACAGAGCCCAGAGATTTCACAGAAAAACCTTTCAACCAGCCGGGTCCCACACCCAGGGAAATCTGATCAAATGCCCAGACACCAGCAGAAAATAATGGATGACACTTGGAAAATTGAAGATATGGCCCAGTCAAAGGAACAAACCAATAGTTCAAATGAAATACAGGAGCTGAGACAACTAATGCTGAATATACGAACAGAAATGGAAAAACTCTTCAAAAACCAAATCAATAAATTGAGGGAGGACATGAAGAAGACATGGGCTGAACAAAAAGAAGAAATAAAAAATCTGAAAAAACAAATCACAGAACTTATGGGAGTGAAGGACAAAGAAGAAAAAATGGAAAAAACAATGGATACCTACAATGGTAGATCTAAAGAGACAGAAGCTACAATTAGTGAACTGGAGGATGGAACATCTGAATTCCAAAAAGAAACAGAAACTATAGGGAAAAGAATGGAAAAACTTGAGCAGGGGATCAGGGAACTGAATGACAATATGAAGCGCACAAATATACGTGTTGTGGGTGTCCCAGAAGGAGAAGAGAAGGGAAAAGGAGGAGAAAAACTAATGGAAGAAATTATCACTGAAAATTTCCCAACTCTTATGAAAGACCTAAATTTACAGATCCAAGAAGTACAGCGCACCTCAAAGAGAATAGACCCAAATAGGCGTTCTCCAAGACACTTACTAGTTAGAATGTCAGAGGTCAAAGAGAAAGAGAGGATCTTGAAAGCAGCAAGAGAAAAACAATCCATCACATACAAGGGAAACCCAATAAGACTATGTGTAGATTTCTCAGCAGAAACCATGCAGGCTAGAAGACAGTGGGATGATATATTTAAATTACTAAAAGAGAAAAACTGCCAACCAAGACTCCTATATCCAGCAAAATTGTCCTTCAAAAATGAAGGAGAAATTAAAACATTTATAGACAAAAAGTCACTGAGAGAATTTGTGACCAAGAGACCAGCTCTGCAAGAAATACTAAAGGGAGCCCTAGAGTCAGATATGAAAAGACAGAAGAGAGAGGTATGGAGTAAAGTGTAGAAAGAAGGAAAATCAGATATGATATATATAATACAAAAGCCAAAATGGTAGAGGAAAATATTATCCAAACAGTAATAACACTAAAAGTTAATGGACTGAATTTCCCAATCAAAAGACATAGAATGGCAGAATGGATTACCACCCAGCAATACCACTGCTAGGTATCTACTCAAAGGACTTAAGGGCAAAGACACAGACGGACATTTGCACACCAGTGTTTATAGCAGCATTATCTACAATTGCAAAGAGATGGAAACAGCCAAAATGTCCATCAACAGACGAGCGGCTAAACAAACTGTGGCGTATACCTACAATGGAATATTATGCAGCTTTAAGACAGACTAAACTTATGAAGCATGTAATAACATGGATGGACCTAGAGAACATTATGCTGAGTGAGTCTAGCCAAAAACTAAAGGACAAATACTGTATGGTCCCACTGATGTGAACCGACATTCGAGAATCAGCTTGGAATATATCATTGGTAACAGAGACCAGCAGGAGTTAGAAACAGGGTAAGATAATGGGTAATTGAAGCTGAAGGGATACAGACTGTGCAACAGGACTAGATACAAAACTCAAAAATGGACAGCACAATAATACCCACGTGTAATGTAACTATGTTGGAACACTGAATGAAGCTGCACCTGAAATATAGTTTTTTGTTTGTATCTTTTGTTTTTGATTTTTCTTTTTCCTTTTTATATATATATATTTTTATTAGTATTATTATTTTAATTTTCTTCTCTATATTAACATTCTATATCTTTTTCTGCTGTCTTGCTAGTTCTTTTCCTAAATCGATGCAAATGTACTAAGAAATGATGATCATACATCTATGTGATGATACTAAGAATTACTGAGTGCATGTGTAGAATGGAATGATTTCTAAATGTTGTGTTAATTTCTTTTCTTTTTTTTGATTAATAAAAAAAAATTAAAAAAAAAAAAAAGAAACATGGCTACTGGAACACAGCTCTACATTTTCAGGCAGTTCCCTCCAGCCTCTTCATTACAGCTAACTAAAGAGGTGCTATCTATATTATGCATAAGAAGAACCTCCAGGATAACCTCTTGACTTTGTTTGGAATTTCTCAGCCATTTGACACTTTATTTTGTCTCATTTTGGCTCTTCCCCCTTTTGGTCGAGAAGTTTTTCTCAATCCTTTGATGCTGAGTCCCAGCTCATTCAAGGATTTTCTGTCCCACGTTACCAGGAAGGTTTACACCCCTAGGAGTGATGTCCTACATAGAGTCAGGGGTGGGGGCAGGTAGTGAGTTTGCTTGTTGTGTTGGCTGAGAGAGAGTGCCTCCATGATTTCTGATGAGATATCAGCACTCAGTCTAATCAGAACTCCCTTTTACATAACATATTGCTTTGCATTTGACAGTTTGACCAGCATGTGGCTGGGCTTATTTCTCTGCAAGTTTATCTTGTTTGGTGTTCTCTGGGCTTCTCAGATATGCATATTCATATATTTTGCTAAGTTGGGGAAGTTCTCTGTCATTATTTCATTGAATATTCCTTCTACTCATTTCTCTCTTTCTTCTCCTTCTGGGACTCCTATAACGCATATATTGGTGTGCTGATTTGAAGCTATTATGTACCCCAGAAAATCCATGTCCTTTAACCCTCATTCAATATTACTGGGTGGGATCTCTTTTATTGTTTCCATGGAGATGTGACCCACACAACTGTAGGTGGTAACTTTTGATTAGATGGTTTCCATAGAGATATGTCTCCACCCATTCAAGGTGCGTTTGGTTACCAGAGCCCTTTAAGAGGGAACCATTTTGGAAAAAGCTTTAGAACCAAACAGAGCCCACACAGCCAGAGATCTTTGGAGATGTAGAAGGGAAATGCCCCTAGGGCAGTCTTATGAAATGAGGAGAGAAAGCTAGCAGCAGTATCATGTGCCTTCCCAGCTGAGAGAGAAACCCAATGTCATTGGCCCTTTCTCTGGAGTTAAGGAATCTTTCTTTGGATGCCTTAATTTAGACATTTCTATGGCCTGTAACTGTAAACTTATAACATAATAAATTTCCTTTTTAAAAGATGTTTCATTTCTGGTATATTTCATTCCAGCAGGTTTAGCAAACTAAAAAATTGATATGCTTGGTGGTGTCCTAGAGGTCTCTTAGACTACTTTTGCTTTTTATAATTCTTTTCTTCTTTCTGCTCCTCAGCCTGACTCATTTCAATTGTCTTGTCTTCTGGTTCACTGACTCTTTCTTCTGTCAGCTCCGATCTACTATTGAAACCTTCCTAGGCATTTTTCATTTCAGTTGTTGTGGTCTTCAACTTCCGTAGTTCTGTTTGATTCCTTTCTAAAATTTCTATCTCTTTATTAGGATTCTCATATTATTCATTCATTGATTTCCTGATATCTTTTAGCCCCTTCTCTGTATTTTATTTACCTCCTTCAGTATATTGAAGATCATTTTTTATTGTCTTTGTCCAGCATGCTCATTGTGTGGTCTTTTTCATTGGTGCTTCTGGATTTTTATCTTCTTCCTTTGGATGGCCATAATTTTGTGTTTCTTTGTCTTGCATTCATTTTTTAAATATTTTTTATTGTGAAATATAACATATATATATATAAGCAATAAATTTCAAAGTACATTGTAACAAGTAGTTATAGAACAGGTTTCAGAGTTTGGTATGGGTTATAGTTCCACAATTTCAGGTTTTTCTTTCTAGTTGCTCCAAGACACTGAAGACAAAAAGATGTATCAGTATAATGATTCAGCAGTTATACTCATTTGTTAAATCCTATCTTCTCTGTTATAACTCTGCCATCACCTTTGATCTTTCTCCCAATCTTTAGGGTAGTTGAGTTATGCCCATTCTAACTTTTCCATGTTGGAAGGGGGTATCAATAACATGGGATGGGGGATGGAACTAGTTGATATTCTTGAGAGACTGGCCCCTCTGGGTTCGGGACTTATCTGGCCTAGGAACCTGTCTGGAGGTTGTAGGTTTCTGGAAAGTAGTTTTAGTGTATGAAACTCTTATAGAATCTCAGATAGAACCCTAGGTGTTCTTTAGGGTTAACAGGGACGGTTTTATTGGGGGGTTGACAAACTGTGGTAATTAGCAATATCTAGCTGAAGGCTGATTAAGAGTAGCCTCCAGAATACCCTCTCAACTCTGTTTGAACTCTCTCAGCCATTGATACCTTATTTTATTATATTTCTTTTCCCCCTTTTGGTCAGGAAGGTGTTGTTGATCCCATGTTGTTAGGGAGACTTTCACTCCTGGATATCATGTCCCACGGAGCAGGGAAGGCAATGATTTCACTTGCAGAGTTGGGCTTAGAGAGAGAGACCACATCTGAGCAAGAGAAGAGGTTTCCTTGAAGTAACTTTTAGTCCATCATTATAAGTAGGCTTAGCTTCTCCATTATAGAAATAAGCTTCACAGGAGCAGGCCTCAAGATCAAGGACTTGGCCTGTTAAGTTGGGACCCCCAATGTTTGAAACTGTATCAGAGGTTTTTCTGGTGGTAAAACTGTTTTGCAATCCTTTGATGCACCCCATACATTTTTTTCCCCAGGAAATAACCGCTTTATTCCTTACACAGCACCAAGGGTCCAAACAGCAGCGGAACAGATCCCGTCATGGTAGGTCTCCTGGGGAGACCAACAGCTCAGGTCAGGGTGGGTGGGTGGGATCTCTTCCGTCAGAGAGGAGGGACAAGTCTGTTTGTTGAGGGTGGCATATTTTACAACTCCAGGGGGAGGGGGCCCTGCCACTGAGATTTCCCACCCTGAGAAGTAGCTGGGACTGTTTGTTCCTGGTGTCTGGATTCAAGATATGATTAGACCTTTTAGACTTAACTCCCCCAAGTTGTGGAATGGAAACATACGAAAACACCTGTGCACAACAGGAAAGGAGCCGGAGGAGGGTAGGTAAGAGATGGAGATGGACCCTGTGTGCAGACCCCGTATTTTTTTTTTTTTTTTTTTTTTGCATGAGCAGTCACTGGGAATCAAAGTGGGGTCTTTGGCATGCCAGGTGTGAATACTGCCTGCTGAGCCACCGTGGCCTGCCCACATTTTAATATTTTAAAATGTTCATTCTGAGATTTATTCCCTGAGACATTTGTTTCTTGAGTTTGTAGCCAGCTGGTGACCAACAGTTTGAAGTGTCAGTTCTCCTGCCAGGTCCTCCCTGGGTAAATGCAAAGTTCAGGGTCTTCCCTGCCTCATCCTGGGCTTGTGCTTGCTAATGATTTTGAAGTTCCCCTGTGTATTTGTTTGTTAAGCTGCCAAATGCAATATACCAGAAGCAGAACAGCTTTTATAAAGGGAATTGAATAAGTTACAAGTTTACGGTTCTATGCCTATAAAAATGTCCAAAAACTAAGGCATCCAGTAAATGTGAAAGATGCCTTAATTCAAGAAAAGCTAATGGGTCTGGAACACCTCTGTCAGCTGGGAAGGCATGTGGCTGGTGTCTGCTGGTCCCTTGCTCCTGGGCTCCATTGTTCTCAGCCTCTGTTCCTATGGGGGATCCTCACTTTGCTTCTCTAGGGCTGGCTTTCATCACTTGGCCTTCCTTGCCTCTCTCCAGATTCTGGCTTGCTTATCATCTCACGGGAAGGCACATGGAAGCATCTGCTGGGCTCCAAGCATCTCCAAAAAATCTGTGTCTCCATTCTCCAAGTGTCAACGTATGTGTCAGCTCTGCTCGAGCTCTCTCCAAAATGTTTCCCATTTTAAAGGACTCTGGTAAACTAGTCAAAACCCACCTGGGATGGGTGGAGTCACATCTCCATCTAATCAAAAGTTCACACCCACAATTGGGTATGCCACATCTCTGCGGAGATGATCTAATAAAAGTTTCCACCTACAATATTAAAATAGGATTTTTAAAAATGGCTGTCCCCACAAGATTGAGTTAGGATTAAAACATGGCTTTTCTGGGATACAAATAGATTCAAACTGGCACACCCTGTTTACAAGAGTTTGAATGCCTCCTTTTCTTCTCAGGAGACGGATATTCCTCTCCTGGGCATTTCACTGCTGGATTTAAAGGTAAACCTTTGTTCCATCTTGTCCCAAAATGTTTCACCTGGAAGACAAATTTCTGGGGTGGGGTTGCACACCAGCGAGGAGTTTCCCAAGCCAGTATAAGTGCAAGGACCCACAAAGGTAGCACTAGCTGGCTCCTAACTGCCATGGAGAGGGGATGAGAGAAAGCCCAGGAAGAGCAGCAGGATCTTTCTTCCACAGCTCCCCAAAGTTATGCTTTCTTGACCTGCCCAGCAAATGCAGCCCTTCAACTGTCTGCCATACTTCTGAGGAAGTGTACTGTCTTTAAGTCTCCTCTGCCACTTTGTACAAGCAGGATGGAACAACAGTCACCCTCAGAGCTGAGCCCCCAGCAATCCAAATTAGCTAATCAAAAATTGTGATCAGCTATTAGCCTGTGCCCACCCCAGGGAGAAGTAGAACTTTGTGCCTCTTTCTGGCACTAGTAAGCTACACCTGGGGCCAGATCCTACTGCTGCCTGCAGTGAAAGTTGGGGCTGGGCAGTGATTACCACTGTGGAGTGAACAACTTACTGGTATTTACCATTCTCTTTTTCCTGCTTTTCCCTAGATGCTGTACACTGTTCTACTAGACCCTAGAGTTTCAAAATAGTTGATTCAGACAGTTCAAGCCTGTTTAATAATTATTCTGATGGAGGGACTGTTTCCTGGAGCTTCCTACTTCACCATCTTCCCATATCCCTTGAACTATTCTCTAAACTCATTGTATGGATAAGCCCCGAAGGAGAGCACTTTTGCACAGGCTAATCTGCAAAGACTGGCAAAGGGGGTTTCCCCTGTTTCTTCATATTTTTGTTGTTGTTAGCGCCTGGCAATCAAGGAAAACTCTGTCAAAACATTAGTTGGATACAAACTTAAGAACAGATGCCTCAGAGTCTAAATTTCAACAAAACACGTTAAAATATTTAAAAATCCACATTTCAGTTTAAGATTACAAAACATACAAAGAAACAGGAAGCAATAGCCCAAGCAAAGGAGAAAATCAAAGCATTAGAAATCATCAAGGAAGAGGCACAGACCTGGGACATACCGGATAAAGGAGTTAAATAAAATGACACTAAATATTCTCAAAGACATAAAGAAAAATATGGACAAAGAACGAAAAGAAATCAGGAAAATGATAGATGAATGTAAAGATAATATCAATAGAGAGATAGTAGTTATAAAAAGAACCAAACAGAGTTGACGACCCCAGGAACAGAAATTTAAAATTCCCTAAAGGGGTTGCACAGCAGATTGGAGCTGGCAGAAAAAAGAATAGAGAACTTAAAGATAAGACAATTGAAGTCACTCAGTCTGAAGAGCAGAAAGAAGAAAAAATGAGGAAAAGTGAACAGAACCCGAGGAGCCTGTGGGACACAATTGAGCACACCAAAATGGGCATTGTGGAAGTCCAAGAAGGAGATGCAAGAGAAAAAGGGAACAAAAGCATATTCAAAGAAATGATGGCTGAAACTTCACAAATTTGATGAAAGACATGAATATACACATCCAAGAAACTCAATGAACTCCAGACAGAATAAACCCAAATAAACACACGCTTCAGCATATTATAATCAAACTATCAAATGCCAAAGAGAGAATTCTGAAAGTCCCAAAAGAGAAACGAAGTGTCATGTACAAGGGAGCCTCAATAAGATTAAGTGAAAAAAAAAGATTAAGTGCCAATTTCTCATAAAAAACTATGGAAGAAGGAAAGTAGTGGATGACATAAGGTAGTAAAAGTCAAAAATTGCCAACCAAGAATTGCTTACCCAGGAAAACTAACTTTCAAAAATGAGGGAGACATTAAGACATTCCCAAATAAACAAAAGCTAAGAGAGTCCATCACCACTAGAACAACCCTGCAAAAAATGCTAAAGGGCATTCTGCAGGTTGAAAGGAAAAGACAATAGACAACAGATTAAAGCTGCATGAAGAAATAAAGATCTTAGGTGTGGGTAATGGCATAGGTAAATATAAATGCTAGTACTATTGTATTTTTGGTTTGTGACTCTACCTTTTACTTCCTACAAGGCCTAAAATGCAAATACATAAAATGTAATATTAAATCGATGGTTTTGGATTTAAAATGTACAAACATATAATTTGTGACAAGAACTACATAAAGGTGGGAGGATGGAAGTGTATAGTTTGTGTATATAACTAAAGGTAAGTTGATATCAACCCAAACGAGATTGTTTTAGATTTAGGATATTATATTTAAGCCCCATGGCTTAAGAAATACCAGAGAATATGCAAGCTCACAGAGACAGAAATTGGAGTACAGTTTGCCAGGGTTGGGGCTGGGGGATTGAGGAGTTAATGCATAATGGGTGTCTGTTTGTGGAGATGGGAAAGTTTTAGTAACAGAAGATGGGGAGGGTGCCACAATGTGTGACTGTGGTTAATCCCACTGAATATTATGCTTGGGCATGGCTATGATGGGGACTTTTAAGTTGTTTATGTATTACCACAATTAATAAAAGAAAGAGCAACTAAAGAAGCAATGGCTATTAAATGCAAAGCATGCATGAGATCTAGCAAGGGGAGAGAAAAAGTACGAAGAGACATTTTTTAAATATATGAAAATATTGTCATATAGATTATAAGCTGTGTATCAATTTAAAAGTTCTTGAACATGATAACTTCACTTAAGGTGGTTACATAAGTGAATATCCTTGTTCTTAGGAAATGGACATGGCAGTATTGTGCTCACTGAGCATAATGTATATTACCTGTGCTCAAGTGTTCAGAAAAGGGATTGATAGATGGAATGATAGATAGATGATAGCTAGATATATCATATATACATACATACATGCATACGTAGGATGATATGGCAAATGTGGCAAAATGTTAAAATTGGGGTGGTGGGATACTCTGTATAGGGTTTCTACTACTTACTCTGTAAGTCTGGAAGTATTTCAAAACAAAAAGGTTTCTAAAAAGGGATCCAGCAGATTTCATTCTGACCAAATTAGAGTGAAGGCAAAAATGAAGGTGTAAATAATTTCACATTTAAATACGATGATTCTATAATTTACAATCTTACTAATCATTTAGCATCCATGAAAGAGGGCAGTTTAAAAATAATCATGGAAATTGAGCAGCTTTCTAAATGCTTTTTATCTTTTATAAATGCTATTTTAAAGAAGTGAAATCTAATTCTTTTCACTCTCTAACATTAGTTTTAAGCCCCATAAATTCAACTCTTAATATTATTGCTTTATATAATATTTAAATATTGGCAAACATAAACAGAATTTGCTCTGACGAGCTCTGTGCCTTGCAGTTTTAACAAATACTGTCTTGGGGGCAGTGATGCATTTGCTATTATTGTTTCCTGTCATCACTATACATGCACATGTTTTTTCTATTTGTGCCTCTTTCATACTCATTCTATTCTTCAAGATTGTCTTTATGAAGATACATCTGTTTAGCTTTGGTGATTAGCAGAAACATTAGCAGACCTACTGTTTCAGAGCATAAATAATTAATGGATGCTCCTCATTAATTTCTTCTGAAACTGACGCTTGTTAGACTATGGTTAGATATATTTCTTGAATTAACAGCAGATACAAGGAGTAGGGACTCTCTGCCTATTTTGAGAATAGGCCATTTACTTTTGAGGGAAATTTATGACAGCTGAGTCCATCAGTGGCAATAAAAGAAACCTATTTTAATGAGGTGCAACACCTGTCTTTTGTCACAGTTTTAATTTTTTTAAAAGGCAGAAAACTTTGCATCAGAAACGTGGCGCTGTTGGCTAAGGGCCTTATATCACAGGATCCCTCCAACCCCACATCTGACCCCTTCTTCCTCCCCTGGCTTTGGCCCCTTCCTCCCCTGGCTTTGGCCCCTTCCTGCCCTGGCTTTGTAAAACATCAGCCCCTTTCATTATTGCTGGGGCTCTCCTCCAAGCTGAGCATACAGTGAGATCTTTGCCTCAGTTTATAGTTTTTAGTTCCCTTCCTTGCTATTTATTAATACACATTTCTTTCAAATAATCTGTTCCAATCAATTTGGCAGATAAGAAAAATATAGTTCTGCAACAATTAGTCCAGTGAGGGTTTTATTTTAGTCTAATAAATAGTTAGGTTTCCTTCTATGAAAAAAAAAGTCACCTGCCTATCTCTTGTCCTGCCACCCAGAGTAGGCAAAGCTTACCATTCCCCACAATCACAAAATATCCTCTTGGACTTCCCAAAGGTCTTAAGAAATTAAGCCCCAAGCAGGCCTACACTTCACCCAAGCAATGGTAAATTGTGGTTAGTTTTAAAACAAAACGACAAAAAAAAAAAAAAAAAAAAAACTAGTAAACTAAGCAAGAGCCTAAAACAATGTGACAATGTACAGTATCTTCCATATGGCTATGGCTAAAACTCTGATAATGGCAGCCATTGAAGGAAAGACTGAGTTTCAAAAACTCTTCTTAGGTAATGCCAGGTATTAATGAGAAAGCTGGTGTCAACAGAAAGTCCAGCAATAGAGCAGATGGATAACATACACTATAATATGGCAATAAAATGGAATAGACCCCACTCATTCCAAGTAGTATAGTCATAATAAAAATAACTTTTTGAGCACATGTTAGGCACAGTGCTGAATGTTAAGTAATAGTTTTTAAAAAATGCTTTTGACAATGTCTCATTTATTCTTACGATAACACTTTATGGTACATGTTATTATCCCCATTTTATAGATAAAGATATGGAAACACAGACAAATTGACTTGCCCAGGGTCCCAGAAGGAAGAAATGGCAGAACTTGGACTATAAATCCTGGTAATATGAAAGAGAAAATTGATTGTTAAGAGAGAAAGGGGCATTATGAAAATTATTATCTAGCTGGCTCCCATTTTATTAGAAGAAAATATTTCATTTTCTTCTTTTACCAATGGTCTTGTATCACTTTTGCATTTTTGCAATTGGAAAAAATTATTTTTAAAAGTAAAATATACTTTTATATTTCAGATAAATGCAGTAGGTTATTAAAATAACACTGGCTATTTATAGGACTACTCTACATGTCTACTCTAATTAATGTCTACTTAATACTATTAAGCTGACATTCCTTCCCTTGAGCTTGCTGTCTAAATTCAGTAAAGAATAGGCAACTTATAAAAAATAAAATAAAAAAAAACAAAAAACTCTGGAGAAAAGCATAAAGCCCTCACTGACTGTTAAATTTGTTGCCACTATAAATTAGAATTGATGAAAAAAAAAAAGCAAGGCAATGACTCTTCGATGTCCACCCAACAGTGTGTGGCCGGCAGGCTGGGGGCCAAGCATGGCAATAGTTAGGTCCAGGGACTCAGTGGGAAAAGGATACACTAGTGTGCTCACAACTCAATCTCAGTATTGGTTCCTTTTATAATTGGAGCCATAAAGTTGCACTGAAGTGAATATACATTATTAGTGTTGCTTACCATGTTTATGATCCGCTTCACATCAAAGTGACATAAAAAGCAGAGTTAGTACCAATTAATATCCAATTGCTCATCAAACTTTAATTTGTATTTGCTTTCCCCTGATTGATGCATCTTTTATAACTGAAAGTCTCTATCTCTTTATCACATAGGCTATCATTCAAGACCACTTGTTTTATTCACTCTGCAAACCAGCGTGAAATTGTCTAATAATTCACCCAGGTTTTGTCACAAATGCCTGAAGTTACAGCAGTTTTTGTTTTTGTTTTTGCTTTTTTTAAGTAGCAGCAGTACTCTTCAGAATGCTTGGAATTATTAAAGCAGTGGATCAGATTCCTGGCTGGGAAACAATCTTGTCCAACTGATAGATGAGTAAAATGATGATTTTTCAGAGGCATGAAGTTTATTTCTGTTTTCACTCACTGGTTTGGATTTTAAACTGCAGAATGGAAGTGATGGCTGCAGAGCTGGGGAGTAGGTTTGTGGGAAGGTTGCAGCTGAGAGGGGGTGTCACCTGTCAGCCAGGCCCTGCAACAGCAATGCTTAATAGTTCCTCGTCTACTGCTAGTGCTAATTTGCATCAGATACGTGATAAAGAGCACTGTCTTTCATTTTGCCTTTTATTAGGCCTCTAACAATTTTTGAAACCAGATACTCTGAGAGACCCCCTTCTGTGTGGCGGTGGCAATGGCTTGAGAGTTCCCCAGGGCACTAGCAGGAGTTCCAAAGCAAGGCCGCTAAGCAGTCCAGGCCCCTTCCATGTACTGAAAGTTCCTGATACATCAAAAAGTAAAAAAATGCCAAAGTGGGAATATGAAATTTGACTTATTTTAAAGCCTTACATGAAATATGTGAATGCTTTGACTATTTAAAGAAGAGGGAGAAGAGGAGGAAGAAAAAGAAGAGAGGAGAGAATTACAATGACTTTGTAATCTCATCCGTCAAAAATTTCAAAGGTCTAAAGGTCCCACCCCAAAGAGCCTACTGATGGACCCTGAACCCCTGTGAGCCTTGTACAGAAGTTCAGAGACTGGGCAAATGCCCGAATTCGGTGGGGTGGAAGTGGGCATGGGGTAGTATCTAGGCTTTTGAACCATTTTAATATGTGGATCAAACCATCTTAAAGTGTGTCGTCTTCACCAAGCCCACATTCCCGGGATGAAGAAGGCACTGGGTGGAGGTTACGATCCTACTGCTGCTTTTGTCCTCGCATCCTCCCATGGGGGTAGAGCATCTTGAGGAGGAGGGAACAGGCAAACGGAGTGTGTCTAGACCAACCCAAGGCCTCTCTCCCACAGTTATGGAGCAGCACGACCTGGTGGTAAGAACACCACCCGAGTCAGACAGGCCACCTTTCAGCTCCTGGCTCTGCCCCTTCCTAGCTCTGGGATGCTGGCCCCATTTCCAGACTTTTGTGTCTCTGTTTTCTAGGCTAGAAATGCAGAAAAATAATGATACCTCCCTCACAGATTGTTATGAAGATGAAACCAAATCATCCTCTCAAAGCGCCTGGGTACAGTCACTGGCATGGCAAAAATGCACAATACATACAACTCGGTATTACCATCAAACTGGTCTTGCTGAGCACAAGCCTGTAGAGGCAGGGATGTGGGTGAGTGTGCGGCGACAGACCAACTCAGCCAGGTGTTGCTGCAAGAAGCATTACATGTATAGGAAAATCCAAAAAGACAGCTCGCTTTATTTTTTAAATCACGAACTATTGCAGACTTCTTATAAAGTTTAGAAAAGAATTTAACCAGCACCAGGTACCTGCCACTCAGCTTAGGAAATAAAACATTATGACCCATAAAATGCTATACAGATATTAAAGTGACTGAACTAGAGCAATGTGGATAAATCTCAACAGATCAAAAAGAGCATGTTGCAGTAGGATGCATACAATATGATGCCATTTGTAGCAAGTTCATAAACTTGCAAAACAATACTGTGTATGAATTGCTTAGCGATGCATACATATGCATTAAAAGTGTAAGATATGCAGGGGAGTGATAAGCAGTGCGACTTAGAAAAGCTTTGAAGAATGGGGGCCCTTTAATTCTCAGGTGTCCTAGCTTTGTTCTCAGCAGGACCTGAGCCAGGAGCGCCCTTTCCTGCTGTCTTTACATAGATGCCCCTACGGAGACAGAGCTCCAGGCTCGTAGCGTTAAATACACTGAAAGCAAAATTCTTCCTTTGAATGTATGAGGCTCCCATTAAAGTCCAGGGGCGTTCTCTCCGCAGGCCTCAGTCTCCCTTGGACGCCGCGGTGCCTCCTGTCCATCATTACATGGTATATTCAACCTGAGTTCTGAAGGCTGGATGTAACATAAAAGCAGCCAACCAACAGCATAAATGTATATGAAATGAAATCAATAACAAGTCCATTTTTTTCTTCTATTGAAGATGGTCCTGGGAGGGCAGATCACAGGAGCTGGGACAGTGCTAGGAAGATGCCAACAGGAAGGTTGAAGGAAGATGAGAAGGGAGGGGTGGTGTGAGCAGGGGTTTGGGGATAGAGAGCTGGGGAAATTTGGAGTGGGGGGTCAGTTAGTGTTAATACTTACGGTGTGAACCAGGGTTTAGAGAGAAATATCCTTCATTTTACCATCCCTTAAAAAAATCACTTATCAATGCTCATCGGGTGAAATGGGGAATTCTATTTTGTTCAGTCCATTTTATCCTAAGAGGTCATCATAATAAAAAACTGTTTCTGAGATCTTATTGATTTTCACTGCAGAAGGTTGATATCAGGCCGTGAGCTTATGATGAGATTAGAAACTTAGATTAGGCAAAGAGAGGAAAGTTTTTATTCAACCTTTTATTTTTTCTGTAATAATCTGCAGTGGGAGTTCTGCATCTCATAATAATAAAATGCCAGGATTGCAATGAGCCCATTGCATGCGTTATTTCTTTTATCCCTGATGATAAATGTACTAGGTGGATATCGAAAGCTTTCAACGGAACCAGAGGATCCTGGTGCAACCAGGACTGGACCCAGAGAGCCTGACTCACAACTTTATGCTCTATCACCACCCAATACACCTACCCCCCTTGAAAGACAGGCTGCGAGTAAATGCTTTTGTTAACTAACAAAGCCGTCCTCAAACTGTGCTTAAACTTTACCGCAATGCTCTTCTGCTTGAAGGGCTTTGGAAACTATCAGAGGTGACCCTCTCTATCATAAAGCATGGCAGTTGGAATCCGAATCTAGGAACTGGGGACCTGTTTTCTAATCCTCTCTCTTGTTCTAAAGCTACCCTGCTGCAGCAAACACCTCTTTGCTGGATCTAAACCTCCCTGCTAACTATCTTCCTCCCCCAGGGCTGGGCCTCTGCAGCCTGTTTTATAGGACCTGAGGTGGTACCTCTCTGGCCTCAGGTGATTGAAGCAAGGTGGACACCTGACCTTGGAGAAGGCAATCCTCTGGTAGAATCAGCCAGAGTATCTTCTGGAAATTTGTCATTTATTTATTTATTTTAATACATTTTTTTGCATGGGCAGGCACCGGGAACCGAACCTGGGTCTCCAACATGGCAGGCAAGAACTCTGCCACTGAGCCACCACTGCACCCTCTCTTCTGGGAATTTGGACAAAGAAAGGGATGGTTTAAGAATAAGGTCTCCTTTCTAGATCAGACTGATGTCAGATAGAGGTTCCTGATGTCAACAGCTTCATAACTGCATCCTAAAGACCAGCTCTTTTGATTCTTAAGCTAGAGAACTTTGTTTATTATGTGGTTCAACCTTCATTTTTTGTCATTGTCGCTGTCCCCTTTTCCCTTTTAAGAACTCTTTACTTCAGGTCACAAATGACTGCTACTACATCATCACTGGTTTGAGTTGTGTTTTCCAGTATTTCCGCTTATTTTACATCAGTCGAACTTTAGAATGTTTTTCTTCTTAGAGCAGATGGTAGGGATGGGGAAAAAAAGACTCATTTAATCTCAGAAAGTGTGCTTTTTCCAGAGCACAGGATTATAATATATCTTGAATTGTATTAATTTTATTTTCATTGATTAATAGATATTTTCTGAGCTCTTGACGCAGACTCCAGGCACACATTTTTCTTACACTGGCAATTATTCTGGTACCATCTTATGACTTTACAGGGGGTAGATGTGAAAATGGTCCATTTGTCTTCAGTCAACTCTGCGGCTGGAGTGAAAATCTGCATCATCTGCAGAGAAGGAGAGCCTGACCTGTAACAACAGTTTTCTAAGAGGTTATACAAAAGTCAATGATTATTCCTCATCAAGTCCCCAAATATGGCTTTGTATCTCTTTGGGTTCCTTGGTTACAAACCATAGAAGCTACATCTAGCTGACTTAAAAAAGGAAATACTAGAAAATACAGTAGCCTACAGAATCAAAGGAAAAGCTGAAAATATCAAGGAATGGCAGGAACCAGGAATTTCTAAGGTAGCATAAAGAAATAGATAGTGCTTTCAGGTGTGGCAACTGTCATGCATGAGCTCCAACAGCCCTTGTCAGTCCCCTCAAATTTCAGTTTCTATATAGAGAATATGTGACTGGCCTGCTATGAGTCATCAGTCCAAAGAGGGTAGAACTCTTGACTGACAATCCCACAAAGATTGTATCCAGTTGGGAAGGTCTGGCTCCCCAAATCAAAATTGGGGTGCATACCAAAAGAAAGGGGAATGGAGGCTAATGAGATAAAAAACATTCCATTCTTTCAACATTCCATTTGACCTCTCCCCAAGACTAATATGAGCAAGCGGTCTATAGGAAGAGCCACCAGATATAGGCCTATTGTCATGGTTAAGGATCCATCCCACGTGGTTCTGTTACTTAGTACACTTGGCTTGTACTTGACCACATGTGTGGTCATGTGTGCTGTGACATGAGAGTCTCATAGTTGACATGAGACTACATGGTACTAGGTGCTGGGCTGGTGACTGCTAGCAAAGTAGGAAGATATGATGGCGGTTGAGAGTCTATTTTGTCTTCAGTTTGCTCAGTGGCTGGAATGAAAATCTGCATCATCTGCAGAGAAGAAGGAGACTCTAATTTGTAACAACAGTTAGAGACAGAGTTTTCTAAGAGGTTATACCAAAGTCAATAATTATTCCTCATCAAGTCCCCAAATATGTCTGCTCCAAGGAAGGAAATGCCTCCTATTCTTGATTTACTTACCTCTTCCCAATGAAAACAAATATTTTATATTACTCAGTTTTGGATCGTGTCCACATATGTAATATAAGAGCTTCCCGGTTTATTCTCTATTTAGGTTCACAAAGATCATTGTCCTCTAAAATATTCATCACTTACTTTAAAATAATTTTTAGCACTCAAGTAATTCATGTTCATGGTAGAAAAAGTAGAAAATAGAGATAGTCAAAAGGAAGAAAATGAAAACCCTAGATAACCACGTTTTTGTGTGTATACGTCTAGACTTTTTCTCTGTTTAATATATTTATGTACATAATTGCTCATGATTTAAAAAATGGAATTATGCTGATCACATTGCTTTCATTATCTTTTCATTCAACAATAACTTGTTAAAATTACAAAATATTTATTCTACACTGTTTTAATACTTCCAACAACTTCATTTCTTAATATCGTTTTGATTATTTGTGCACTACGAAGACAAAGTTAATTTACCACATTTTTACTTCTCATTGGTACCTTCATTTTACTTTGGCCTCTTTACATGTCCACTAACTAAATTTTTCTGCAGTGATTCAACAAAATCTCTTTGGAGACACAATGATGGTTTCAAAAAAAATGAATCACCTTGGGCACCAAAATGTTCCTTATGGGTGCTAACATGAATTAAAAGTCTTTAAGCAATTGGATGCATTTCTATGAAAGTAGCCAGCATTGTTGTCTCCATTTTACTGCTAAGAAAAAGGAGACAGACAGTACTTGAGGCCCTCAGAGAAGTCATTGGCGGAGCCCAAAAGAGAACTTAAAGTTCTAATGACCCAGTCCTCTAATCAAACCACAAAGCCACACTGCTTCCCCTTTCCGCTGCTTCAGGGCTGGGCTTGGATCGGAAAGCATTGCTTCCCACTGAGTGCTGAATGGTGATTTGCCATTCACAGTCCAGGCAGCTCTGTCCAGAGAGCAATGACTCCCCACCTCTCAATTGCGGGTGAAAGCTGGTTATCATGTGCAGGACCAATTGATTTGTTTCGACAATGACTCCTGAATTATATGGCCCCTAAATGTTTGCTGCCAGGGAGATCTATATTGTGGATGCAATGATGGGTACTTACTGGAAACTCTTGTCTGATATATGAGTTTTGCTGTTTTGTCTCAATGAAATATCCCTGTGCAACTTTGGAGATTTCTCTTCTCTCAATTCTTCCCTTCACTTTGACATAATGAATTGTACAAGAAAATGTGAAATAAAAACTCTCAACATGTCTTAACTTTTAGGGTAAAGCCAAAATGCTTAAGAGAATATTTGGAAGATGTTTTGCCAATTTACTTAGAAAAAGCAAAAAACAAACAAACACCACCATCCATTCCCATTTACCCAACAATTCTGCTTTGAGTAAATTTATCCCAAATTAAAAGTTAGCAATTGTAGAAGATTGTGTGAAGATTGAATTAGAGAAGAAAGATCTTCTCTTTCACATCATTTACTGTGGTGAAAAAAATGAAGCACTTCGAAGTGAAACAATAGGAAATTGATTAAGTGAAACACCGTTATATAAACGGTGTTCTATGCTGTCATTAAAAATTAACTGTATTAGTATAAATTGTTTATGATATAATGTTAAAGAAATTAGTATACAAAATAATTTAGAACAGTTCAATACTCTGTTTTGTAAAAATAATATACGTGCACACACCTTCCCCTTCAACCAAATGTACATGTGCACAGAGTTTGGTACTTCCGGCGTCTCTGGCTCTATCTCCAGCTCGCTCTCCCTTGAGTCTTTCAATGACCCCATTTCCCATTCCCAAGAAGTTTTCTCTTCCAGAAACATCTTCCTTCTCTCTTCTGCTATGCATCCCTTTAGCTCTCAGCTCAGGTATCTCTTCATCAGGAAAGCCTTCCCTGACCCCACAAATAGGTTTAGATTCCCTGTTAAATAGATTCTTAGAAGACTATAGACGAGGTGGACATTTTCTGTATACCACTGGGATAGTTATCAGTGCTGATGCTCAAATACAGTTTGGAAACAAAAGATAAAATTCTGTCACAGTTTATAGTGCAAAATCAATAAACTAGATTATAATGTAAAATCAATAAAATATTTACTTATGTATCCACCTGTCATGATGGTTAGTTTCACGTGTCAATTAGGCCAGATGATGGTGTTCAGTCGTTTGGTTAAGGAAGCAGTATCCTGATTGTTACTGTGATGACATTTTGTGGACTTAAATCATCAGTAAATTGATTGCATCTATGGCTGATTACATCTACAATCAAATAAGGAGAGTGCCTTCAACAATGAGAGACATCTCATCCAATCAGTTGAAGGCCTTAAAAGGAGCCATGATGGTTTTAGCAGTCAGAAAAAGAGAATTTCCATCTGTACTTCAGCTAGCCAGCTTCTCCTGCGATATTCATCAAAAACCTTTGCCGGAGTTCCCAGCTTGCAGCCCGCTCTATGGAATTTGAAATTGTGCCTCCCTGCAGTTGCCTGAGACAATTTTTATAAAGATTTGATAATATTCACAGGTATCCCCTATCAATTCTGTTTCCCTAGAGAACCCTGACTAAGACACCTATGTTTTCAGAAATTGTGCACACCCTGTGTTTCTGATTCTTCTCCCTCTAAGCACATGATCACATGGTGCCTCCTTTGCCCTCCCGGGGGTGAGAACGGCCATGTGACTTGCTTTGGCCAGTGAAATGGGAGCAGAAGTGATACACACCAACTCCAAGTAGAAGCCTTTAAGAGACGATCCAAAATTTGCTCTAATCTCTCCTCCCTTATTTCCACTTACCCACCATGGATGGGCACCTGTCCAAGGGGACAGATTCAGTCAGCCTGCATCATTAAGTCAGAATGACCTGGGCAGAGACCACTGAAATATGATGGGCATACACTGTGAGAGAAAAATAAGCCTTCGTTAGCTTAAATAACTAAGATTTGGGGTTTGAGCATAACTCAGCTGATCTTGACTGGTATAAGCATTTATCACAGTAGTAGTTTTTTAATTAATAGACTTTTTCAAAGCGGCTTTACGTTTATAGAAAATTAATCAGATAGCACACAGGGTTCCCATATACCCCCGTGTCCCCACAGTTTCCCCTTTATTAAAGACTTGCATCAGTTTGCTACATTTGTTACAATTGATGAACCAATACTGATAATATTATTGTTAATTAAAGACCCTAGTTTACATTAGGGGTACCTCTTTGTATTCTATGGGTTTTGACAAATATATAATGTCATGTATTCACCATTAAAGTATTATACAGAACAGTTTCACTGCCCTAAAAATGTCCTATACTCTCTCTGTTCATCCCTCTCCCTCTCCCTCCAAATACCTAACAAATTATTATTATGTTTCACCGTCTCTATAGTTTTGCTTTCTCAAGAATGTCATTTAGTAAAATCAAAATAGTATGTGGCCTTTTCAGACTGGATTCTTTGACTATGCATTTAAGGGTTCTCCATGGCTTTTTGTGGCTTAAGAGCTCATTTCTTTTTTAAAAAAATGTTTTTTAATGTAAAAAAAAACATATAGAGAGCAAAGAAAGAAAAAAACAATAATTTTCAAAGCACACATCAACGAGCAATTTTACAGAACAGATTCTAGAGTTTGTCATGGGCTACATTCCACCATCTCAGATTTTCCTTTTAGCTGCTCCAAAACACTGGAGGCTAGAAGGAATATTAATATAGTGATTCAGCAGCCAAAGGCATTCGTTAAATACCATTTTCTATGTTATACCTCCTCCTCCTCCTTTAATCCTTCTCCTAATCTATAGGGATCTTTGGGTAATGCCCATTCTGACTTTCATGTTGAGAAGGGGTATCCACACTAAAGGATAAGGGGGTGTAACTAATTGATAAACCTGGAGAGGCTGGTCCCTCTGAGTTTCAGAAATTAGCTGACCCAGGAGCCCTCTAGGAATTTTATGTTCCAGGAAGGCAAACCTAACGCATGAAACCTTTATAAAGGCTCAGTTCGAGTCCTAGGTGTTTCAAGAGTCTACAGGAGTGATATTGATTGGCATTTAGCAAACCAAAGCTTATTTCTTTTTATCATGGAACAATATTTCATTGCACGGCTGTGCCATTGTTTGTTTACCCATTCATCTTTTGAAGAACCTCTTGGTTGCTTCTAGTTTTGGGCAAGTATGAATAAAGCTACTATAAATATCCATGTGCAGGTTGTTGTATAGCCTTAAGTTTTCATCTCATCTGGGTAAATTCCTAGAAGCATGATTGCTGGATCATACAGGAAGACTATGTTTAGTTTTGTTAAGAGTTTCTTAGACTGTCTTCCAAAGTGGCCATAACGTTTTGCATTCTCCTCGGCAATGAACGCTAGTTTAGCATAATTTTCAGTCAATGTTTGTCTTATTTGTTTCTGTTGCTATGACCTTCAATTCTGTTTGGTTCTTTTTCATGATTTCTATCTCTTTATTGACATCCTCTTTGGGTTCATCCATTGTTTTCCTGATTTCCTTTAGCTCTTTGCCTGTGTTTTCTGTTGCACTTTGCACATATTTAGAACCATTTGTAAAAGTCTTTGCCTGGTATGTCCAGCCTGGTATGTCTTCCTCATTGTTGGTCTCTAATTCTTTATTCTATTCCCTTGCTGAGTATCATTTCCTGTTTCTTTGTATGTTTTGTATGACGTATAAAGGAATTGAAGGGTGAAAGTAATATATAGGGAAATAATATTTTTCAAGGTAAAAAATGAATTTCTAACTAAAGATTGCTTAAGCATAGCATATGCCTGAACACATCAGTTGGTATGAATTTATTTCTCTCTGTCCTAATGGCTTTATACCTTGCTGCTAAACCACACTACCTGAGGGCAATCTCTGAAGTCGCTCAGACTTGGGTTCAACTCCAAATTCTGCCACTTCCTATCTTTGTCCCTTAGTTACATAACATTCTTTGCCTTAGTTTTCACTTCAGTAAAATGGGTGTGAAAATGAAATTGCTGCCAAGACTTGTAGTAAGGATCAAATAAGATGTTGGAGAGTGATTTGAACAGTGAATAAAAAAGTATTTGCAAAGTCCCCTTCAGGGAATGGTGAGAAAGGGGAAAAATTCAGCTTTCCCAAGTTGAATTCTTGATATTCTCACAAGCAGTGGGCACAAACAAAGCAATAGGCTGAGCCCCCAATCTTGGGGTTTGTTTATATGAATGTTATCCCCACAAAGGATAGGTCAAACCTACTTAAAATTAGGCCTGCTAATTTTTTTTGCTGAGGGCAAAGAGTATGATCTAACTATTATGTTTTTGTACATAGAAAGGCAAAATGGATCCCACAAGGTAAGGGTTATGACAAATGCATTAGGGACTGCACAACCTTTCCATAGCCTCCTAGGCCCTTCAGCGGACTGAAATAGCCATTTGCAAAATAGCCATTTGCAAAGTATTGCATAGGTCGCTTGATGAACCTTCTCCCTCCCACACCTCTTTCTGCCTTCCAGAAGCCTTGGGATAACAGTGTAATCATAACAAGGCAAACATCACATCAAAAGTAATAAAGAGACACAATAAAATACAAAGCAAATTGCAACTTATTCACATAACTGGAAGAGATATCCTGTTCTCCTTACTCTCATTAGTAATTGTGTCAGTTTGAGACTATTATGTACTCCAGAAAAGCCATGTTTTTAACTCCTCATTCAATATTGCTGGGTGGGATCCTTTTCTGATTGTTTCCATGAAGATGTGACCCACCCGATTGCGAGTGGTACCTTTTGATTAGGTGGTTTCCATGGAGCTGTGTCTCCACCCATTCAAGGTGGGGCTGCTCACCGGAGCCCCTTAAGAGGGAACCATTTTGGAAAAAGCTCAATGCTGACAGAGCCCCCACCCAGCCAGAGACCTTTGGAGATGCAGAAGAAAAATGCCCCCAGGGAAGCCTTTTGAATTGAGAAGCCAGGGACCCCAGCGGATGCCAGCCACATGCCTTTCCAGCTGACAGAGGCGTTCTAGACCCATCAGTCTTTCTTGAATGAAGTTTTCTTTCCCCGGATACCTTAGTGTGACATTTTTATAGCCTTGGAACTGTAAACTTGCAACTTAATAAATTCCTTTTTTAAAAGCTGTTCTGTTTCTGATATATTGCATTCCAACAGCTTTAACAAACTAAACAGTGATTTTGAAGAAAGCCTACAAACCTCCAATGAAAAATAAAGGCTTTTACTTCATTTTGGAGCCAGCTGCATAATACACTGCAGCTGCCTTAAAAGTTGGATTAGGAAGTGTTCAAACACACGACCTTCTATCAGCATAAAGGTTGATCTAAGAAGAAACTTCCCTCATAGACCCTTCCACAAGGATCCTGGAAGCTGCATCGCTTCTGGTGAGGTTTGTTCAGCATGTACCTACCTGAGATCTACTGGCAGACATCAGGATCACAGCCGGATTTCAGGACATATAAAAATTGCTTCCTGAAGAAGTTGGATGTGGAGCCACAGGAGATTGGACATATGGAAGGTCATTACACAGATCCTCAGTTCCAGAGATCCCATAAAGCAAAGGTCACGAAGAAGTGACAGAAGGGACAAGTGGGTAGCACAGAGAAATCCCCAACAGAGGAGGAGGAGGCCAGGGGAACGTGTGAAGGACAGTGGGGCCCATGGCAAGAAGCCTGAGGTACCCCATGAAGTGCTGGGATTTTCTCCTAATCAAGTGGAATTAAAATCAACCAAATAAAAAGGCACAGAAGAGAAATTAAACTTTTATGTCTACTTGATCTATTTTTCTCATCAGAACAAACAACATAAAGTTTCTTTAAAAAATTTATCTTCCTTATCACTTATATGATACATAATAATCATTCTAAGAAATCCAGAAAATACAGATGAATAAATAAATCATGCCACATTCTTACAACAGAATACTATGCAGTCGTTAAGAGGCTAAGAAAGACCCTTATCTACAGACGTGAACAGAAGTCCATGATAACTCCTGCCGCCCACCCCCCAACCAAGGCAACAGCTACCATTTATCAAGGTCCTAACAGTTTCAGACACTGAACACTTTGCAGGTAATTTATTTTTTCCCCTTAAAGCAACCCTACGATTAGATACTAAATATTATACCATGAATGCATATAAATTACTCTTTGTCACTTTCCTATCTGTCTTGGTTTCCCAGGGCTGCTGTAGCAAAGTGCCACAAACTAGATGACTTAAAACAACAGACATTTATTACCTCAAAGTTTTGGATGGTAGAGGTCTGAAATCAAGGTGTCACAAATCTTTTGGGAAGAATCTGTTCCACACCTCTCTCCTGGCTTCCTTGGTGTTCTTAGGCTGTCAAGGTGTAACTGAATCTGCCTTCACATGGCCATATTTTCTCTGTGTCCATCTGTGTCTCCTCTCCCCTTCATGTAAGGATACCAGTCAGATTAAAGGCCCACCTTACTGCAGTATGACCTCATTTTAACTTGCCTAATTCCATTTGTCATGACTCTATTTACAAATAAGTCCCCATTCAGAGGTACAGAGGGCTAGGATGTCAGCATATCTTTTGGTGGGACACAATTCAACCCAGCATTACCCAAGGGTAGACCTTTCTGGCTCCTAAGATTGAGCCGAATGGGGACTGAACAGCTGAACTCTTCTAGCTATGTTCTTCCTTTATAAGTTCCCGTAACAACTTTGCGGAGAAAATGGCAACAATTTTAAGATGTGAAGTTTTAACAAGATATTTTGAAACTTAAGAGATCTATCTCTCTCGAATATAAGGGGATATCAATTCAACAAACTTTACCAATATTCTATGGCAAAATGGTTCCTTTGGTGGTCTAGACAGGCCCAAGCATTTGCACTATATATAGACTTTAGCTAGTTCTTAAGAAGCATATGATGGGAACTTCTTAAAATTAATGTTATTTACCTGCTAGGATGTAAATGCTAAAAGGATGTGGTCTACATTATGGACGAGGGCTCTGTAAAATGTGATATTAGAAAATGGAAATTTTACGAGTTCTGGGAACAGAAACAGGTGATGTGATTGAAATGGGGGAAAAGCCTAATTTTTGCTGCATGGCTAGAACTTAATAATCCAGAGTACTTAAAAAAAAACATGACTAATATGACTACAACATTCCTGGGTTAATTGTGCTCACTTTGACTCCATCAAGTTGCCTGTTCCTGAAAAAGGACGCTTCTGCTTAAAGCAATGGTTCTTTACACTGGTATTCATGGGGGCTAGAATCACAAAATTCCAAAATACACAGACACTCAGGATGTCAAATTTGACTCCCAGTAGGGGGTATGAATCCCTCCATCTTTCTTGGAAATGTCTAGAATGGGTGGAGGTAAAGTGCAGTGGATGGATGGATGAGACGGTAGCAGGTTTTGCTTTCAGATGATCCTCATTAGCTCTGACCTTTGGCCAGTTGATTAGCCTCTTAATACTTGGTTCAACTAATTTCTAAAATGAGAAGAATAATAGTACCTAGATCATGAAGATGTTGGAAGGACTAAATGAAGAACTCAGTATAGCCTTTAGCACAGTGCCTGACACAGCATCGGCTCTTCATCATCATCATCACAGAAAGGAGTAACAGTTGTCATGAGGTGTGAGAATTGGAAACTCCTGCTGCTGATGGAGCCACAGAGCCCAAGGGCTTTGATCTTAAACCTTATTTGATCTTAAACCTTATCTTGAACTGGGGGTCAGTCTCCAAAACTCCCTCTATTCCTAAGTCCTCATGAGATTTCTGTCCCCCTTCTTTCTTTATTTAATTTTTATTAATAAAACCAATCAATGTATGGTATGAACATTCTTTTTTTATCACATAGTTGTATATTCATCATCATAATAATTTCTTAGAACATTTGCATCAATTCAGAAAAAGAAATAAAAAGAAAACAGGAAAAAAATTCATATATACCATACCCCTTACCCCTCCCTTTCATTGATCACTAGCATTTCAATCTACTAAATTTATTTTGACATTTGTTCCCTCTATTATTTACTTATTTTTAATTCATATGTTTTACTCTTCTGTTCATAAGGTAGATAAAAGAAGCCTCAGATGCAAGGTTTTCACAATCACATAGTCATGTTGTGAAAGCTATATCATTATACATTCATCTTCAAGAAACGTGGTTACTGGAACACAGCTCTACATTTTCAGGCAGTTACCTCCAGGCTCTCTGTTACACTTTAACTAAAAAGGTGATATCAATTTAATGAGTAAGAATAACTTTCAGGATAACCTCTCAATTCTGTTTGGAATTTCTCAGCCATTGATACTTTATTTTGTCTTGTTTCTCTCTTTCCCCTTTCAGTCGAGACGGTTTTCTCAATCCCTTGGTGCTGAGTTGACCTCATTCTAGGATTTCTGTCCCACAATGCCAGGAAGGTCCACACCTCTGGGAGTTATGTTCCACGTAGACAGGGGGAGGGCAGTGAGTTTGTTTGTCATGTTGACTGAGAGAGAGAGGCCACATCTGAGCAACAAAAGAGGTTCTCTGGGGGGTGACTCTTAGGCCTAATTTCAAGTAGGCTTAGCCTATCCTTTGTGGAGTTAAGTTTCATATGAACAAACCCCAAGATTGGGGGCTCAGCCTATTACTTTGTTTGTCCCCTCTGTTTGTGAGAATATCAAGAATTCTCCACTTGGGGAAGTTGAATTTTTCCCCTTTCTCACCATTCCCCCAAGGGGACTTTGCAAATACTTTTTTATTCACTGTTCAAATCCTTCTGTGCCCCCCTTATTTCTAAGGAATCCTTACAATGTTTTCTTCTTGTTTTCAATGTTCCTTGACACTAACAAATCCTATTTCATGAAAGTGCTTTCAGAGATATGGCGCGAACAGTAAAACAAATTAATTCAACAGACACACAAAGGAAAACTAGGTGACTGACCCCTAGTTGTTTGGGTACAGTACTAACCTTAAAGCCTAGTTCTTTGGGTCCCTTATAAATATATGGTGATTTACATTTTGGAAATATTCTCTTATACTTTATCTCATTCAACTTTCACCAACAAACTTGGGAGGAAGATAGAACAGGGCATATATTATCCTTGTTCTATAGATGAGAAGCCTGAAAAAGAAAAATCAACTAAACTGCCTAAGATCACACAGGCTTCTGTCTTTTTACCATACCACAGAAACCAAGTATGTGGAGCCAGCTACACTTTCATTCTTTACCCATAGCAAACATCACTAATCAACCACAGCATTCTTTCCCACTGCCTGAACTCATGCTCAGAATTATCTTTATCACTGTGTTCCAGACAGCCCCTTGCCGATCTAGCATAAGTAATATAGGAGATATAACAAACGCATGGCCATTCCTGGACAAGAATCTCTAGCCTTCATCATTGCTGTCATCATCTAGTTCACGTAACATATCAAAGCTAGAGTATCTTTCCTTAGAAACCATACACCAGTAGACTATGTGGTCAACATTGATTGTGTACTCTTCCAAGGCAGGAATTCTGTGCTTGTCATTTCCACATCCCATAACCTAGAATAGAACTGATACAAATAGATATTGAAACATTTTTTGTTGGATAGGTGGATGGTTGGATGGATTTAGTGACTGAATAGCCCCATAGAAACAGACCCCGAGTGGAAAAAGACCTCCACTGCTGATGGTTTTATAGACTTTCACTTCGGATGATGGCTTGACGCCTTTGTGTCTCCCAGGATTGGTCTGTCAATCTAGCAAGCACTGTCTACCTTCCAAGCACCATTTATCTCCATTTATCAAAGGATATTATTAGACATTGTACTGCTGAGGTAGCAAATTAGTTAGGGCTTTTAGTTCTGAGCCCGTGATAAGGATTTGGGGAAATGTGTTCTGCAGGGGAGGGCGAGTACATTGTCCCTCTATTACTCTGGCCTGATGACAGCTGCTAGCACTCTGCTGAATGGTCGATAATTGGCTGCCAGTCCAGTTATTCCTCACTGGCTATTTTAAGGACTGGCATAGAGACCCATCATAGACTCATGAGAAAATATTCTGAAAGAAGGAAGGCCATTGTTCCTCCCTCTATACCAGGATTTAGCTTTGACCTCAGACAGAGGGCCCAGAGATGCATGTAAATCCAGAAGTCCCTTCAGATGTGAACCACTGAAAGCCACTTATGGTAGAGCAAAGGATCGGCCATCCCCATGCACTGAACCCTCTACTGGGGAGCTGTCCCACTGGCGCCAGACTTTGGCATTGTTGGTGAGAATTTGAGGTTCCAGCTACTTTTGCTTTCTCTGGATTGCTTTTTATTTTAATTGACTCTTTCCCAAACAAGATGAAGGGAATTTGCAAGGGGTCTAGCCACTCACCTAAGAGTCCTAATCTAGAACAAGAGTTGCTTTTACAAGGACAGATTAAAAGACATAAAAGCGCATTTACTTCCTTTATTTATTTTCTTTAACTTTTTTTAATTGTGAAAAATAACATATATACAAAAAGGCAGTAAATTTCCAGGTACATTTTAACAAGTAGTTTTAGAACAGATTTTAAAGTTTGGTATGGGTTACAGATCCATGACTTTTCGTTTTTTCTTCTAGCTGTTCCAACACTCGGGAGACCAACCGAAATATCAATATAATGATTCAGCAGTAATACTCATTTGTTAAATCCTACCTTCTCTTTTATATTCCTCCTTCTCCCCTATTTCTTTTTTTGTGAAAAATAACATATATTCAAAAAAGCAATAAATTTCAAAGTACATCGCAACAGTTAGTTGTAGAACAGATTTCAGAGTTTGGTATGAATTACAGTTCCACAGGTTTAGATTTTCACTTCTAGCTGCTCTAAGTCCTTCCTTTATTTTTATATACAGATTCTCCGGGGAAAAACTTGCAGAACTAGGGAAAATATTTGACCCAATACAAATGCTATAGTCTTGGAGTTTATTTATCTTGCGATGTGTGATAGAATTGGTTTCGCCATTTGTAGTTTCCTTTCCTGTACTCTCTTGGAGAACAGATATTACAATCCCCTTCATGGTAATGATGGCTAATAAAAATATTTAGTACAGATATTAGTTAACTTTTTCTTTCAAAAAAGTGAAATACTTCAAAAGTATGAAAAGATATAGAAAATAATAAATTAACCTGTATGTCTTTCTATCCATAGCTTAGGAAAAAAGCGTAAATACAATTAAATCTCTCCAGTGATATTCTTCTCCCATTCCAGGAGAGCCAGTAGCCCGGTGCTGGTGTTTATGTTTCTCCTGCAGGCCTTTATACTTAAGTGTAGTAAGAGACAATAAAGGTACTTTGCATGCATTCTAATGCATTGTAGAACCTTACGTAAATGCCATCAAAGCAAATTTATCCTTCTGCAAAATCTCTTGGAACAGATTTTCTGTACTCCTGAGTATATATGTGGAATTTTTTTCCATTGATATATGTAGTTTGAGTTAGCTTTTGACATCAAGCAGTGTATGTTTTTCAGGACCAATCTAAGAGTCAAAGTGCGTCCTTCTCTAATACCCAGACCAGTTTAGATCTTTGTTGTGGACTCTGAAAATACTGTCTTCTTTTCCATACTATTTAATCACAATACCTTTAATAACTTTTTAATTATTAAAATGAGTAATTATGTATTTATGTCATGTCTGTCTTCCCTACTAGAAGGTAAGCCCTCCAAGGACAAGGACTGTAAATGTCTTACTAACGGCTATACCTCTTGCACATAGCCCAGTGCCTGGCACACAGCAGATAGATAAATGGAGCACGCTTTATTGATTACAGGATAAAATTCAGATTCCTCAGAATTACATAAAATGTAATGTTGTGATCTAGTTCCTGCTTTCATCTTGGGTCCCAGTTCCTGCCTCTCCTGTGACCTACTTCTGCCCTCCACCCCACCTCCCATTTCCCCTTTTGTCTTACTAAAGCCTGCAGTTACTGAACTCTCTCGGGTCCTCTGCCTTTGCATATACTGTTCTCTCAGCCTGGAGTGTATACCCACATTTGTTTATCTGGAACTCCTTCTCAACTCTTGAGATATGTCTGAAATGATACCTTCTTTGGGAAGCCACCTGTAATGATTTCAGGCAGAACATGGTGCTCCTCATCTATGCTCACTCAGTACCATCAAACTTCCCTTGCATTTTAATTCTTTAACTTACTGGAAAAATAAATTAATGAATTCCTACTATAAGCCAGGCCTTACTCCATGTTCTGGAGATACATAGATGAACAAGACAAACATGGTCCCTGTCATTTACAAATAAGTCAACAGGATCTATGAAGGAAATAAACAGGCTGATGTGATAGAGTGTGATGATCTGGAGCTATGCGCCCCACAAAAGCATGTTCTTAAACTTAATCTATTCCTGTGGGCATGAATAGGACCTTTTGATGAGGTTACTTCAGTTATGGTATGGCCCAACTCGATTGGGTTGGGTCTTAATACTATTGGTGGAATCTTTTAAAAGCAGAATGAAATCCAGACAGATGGAGAGAAAACTTTGGGAAGCAAAAAGCTGAAATTCAATGAAACCCAGAAGAGAGCTGAGAGGCCAGGAGAGAGTGCCATGTGACTGTGGAACCAAGGGCCAAGGATCAGCAGCAGTCAGCTCCAGAGCAGCCATCTTTCGGAAGAAAGCATCACCTTGATGATGCCTTGATTTGGATCTCTCCTAGCCTCAAATGGCAAGCCAATAAACTCCCACTGTTTAAGCCAAGCCTTTATGTGGTATTTGCTTTAGCAACAAGGAAACTAAAACACAGAATCATTGGGTAGTCTTCTTTAGGGAGGATAGTTGAGGAAAGACTTTCTGAAAAGTTGACATTTGAGCCGAGATCTAAAAGAATGCAAACAAGTCAACCATGTGAAAGAGCTAGTTGTAGTATTTTTCTTTTTTTTTTTTTTTTTTTTTTTTTTTTTATTAATTAAAAAAAGAATTAACAAAACAATTAGAAATCATTCCAATCTACATGTACAATCAGTAATTCTTAATAACATCACATAGTTGCATATTCATCATTTCTTAGTACATTTGCATCGATTTAGAAAAAGAAATAAAAAGACAACAGAATAAGAATTAAAACAATAATAGAAAGAAAAAAAACAAAAAAAACAAAAACAAAAAACCTATACCTCACATGCAGCTTCATTCAGTGTTTTAACATAATTGCATTACAATTGGGTAGTATTGTGCTGTCCATTTCTGAGTTTTTATATCCAGTCCCATTGTACAGTCTGTATCCCTTCATCTCCAATTATCCCTTCTCTTTTTTTTTTTTTTTTAATTAACGGAAAAAAAGAAACTAACCCAACATTTAGAGATCATACCATTCTACACATGCAATCATTAATTCTTAACATCATCACATAGATGCATGATCATCATTTCTTAGTACATTTGCATTGGTTTAGAAGAACTAGCAACATAACCGAAAAAGATATAGAATGTTAATATAGAGAAAAAAATAAAAGTAATAGTAGTAAAATCAAAACAAAACAACACAAAACAAAACAAAAACCTATAGCTCAGATGCAGCTTCATTCAGTGTTTTAACATGATTACTTTACAATTAGGTATTATTGTGCTGTCCATTTTTGAGTTTTTGTATCTAGTCCTGTTGCACAGTCTGTATCCCTTCAGCTTCAATTACCCATTGTCTTACCCTGTTTCTGACTCCTGCTGAACTCTGTTACCAATGACATATTTCAAGTTTATTCTCGAATGTCCGTTCACATCAGTGGGACCATACAGTATTTGTCCTTTAGTTTTTGGCTGGATTCACTCAGCATAATATTCTCTAGGTCCATCCATGTTATTACATGGTTCATAAGTTTATCTTGTCTTAAAGCTGCATAATATTCCATCGTATGTATATACCACAGTTTGTTTAGCCACTCTTCTGTTGATGGAGATTTTGGCTGTTTCCATCTCTTTGCAATTGTAAATAATGCTGCTATAAACATTGGTGTGCAAATGTCCGTTTGTGTCTTTGCCCTTAAGTCCTTTGAGTAGATACCTAGCAATGGTATTGCTGGGTCGTATGGCAGTTCTATATTCAGCTTTTTGAGGAACCGCCAAACTGCCTTCCACAGTGGTTGCACCCTTTGACATTCCCACCAACAGTGGATAAGTGTGCCTCTTTCTCCGCATCCTCTCCAGCACTTGTCATTTTCTGTTTTGTTGATAATGGCCATTCTGGTGGGTGTGAGATGATATCTCATTGTGGTTTTGATTTGCATTTCTCTAATGGCCAGGGACATTGAGCATCTCTTCATGTGCCTCTTGGCCATCCGTATTTCCTCTTCTGAGAGGTGTCTGTTCAAGTCTTTTTCCCATTTTGTAATTGGGTTGGCTGTCTTTTTGTTGTTGAGATGAACAATCTCTTTATAAATTCTGGATACTAGACCTTTATCTGATATATCATTTCCAAATATTGTCTCCCATTGTGAAGGCTGTCTTTCTACTTTCTTGATGAAGTTCTTTGATGCACAAAAGTGTTTAATTTTGAGGAGTTCCCATTTATTTATTTCCTTCTTCAGTGCTCTTGCTTTAGGTTTAAGGTCCATAAAACCGCCTCCAGTTGTAAGATCCATAAGATATCTCCCAACATTTTCCTCTAACTGTTTTATGGTCTTAGACCTAATGTTTAGATCTTTGATCCATTTTGAGTTAACTTTTGTATAGGGTGTGAGAGATGGGTCTTCTTTCATTCTTTTGCATATGGATATCCAGTTCTCTAGGCACCATTTATTGAAGAGACTGCTCTGTCCCAGGTGAGTTGGCTTGACTGCCTTATCAAAGATCAAATGTCCATAGATGAGAGGGTCTATATCTGAGCACTCTATTCGATTCCATTGGTCGATATATCTATCTTTATGCCAATACCATGCTGTTTTGACCACTGTGGCTTCATAATATGCCTTAAAGTCAGGCAACGCGAGACCTCCAGCTTCGTTTTTTTTCCTCAAGATGTTTTTAGCAATTCGGGGCACCCTGCCCTTCCAGATAAATTTGCTTATTGGTTTTTCTATTTCTGAAAAATAAGTTGTTGGGATTTTGATTGGTATTGCATTGAATCTGTAAATCAATTTAGGTAGGATTGACATCTTAACTATATTTAGTCTTCCAATCCATGAACACGGTATGCCCTTCCATCTATTTAGGTCTTCTGTGATTTCTTTTAGCAGTTTTTTGTAGTTTTCTTTATATAGGTTTTTTGTCTCTTTAGTTAAATTTATTCCTAGGTATTTTATTCTTTTAGTTGCAATTGTAAATGGGATTCGTTTCTTGATTTCCCCCTCAGCTTGTTCATTACTAGTGTATAGAAATGCTACAGATTTTTGAATGTTGATCTTGTAACCTGCTACTTTGCTGTACTCATTTATTAGCTCTAGTAGTTTTGTTGTGGATTTTTCCGGGTTTTCGACGTATAGTATCATATCGTCTGCAAACAGTGATAGTTTTACTTCTTCCTTTCCAATTTTGATGCCTTGTATTTCTTTTTCTTGTCTAATTGCTCTGGCTAGAACCTCCAACACAATGTTGAATAATAGTGGTGATAGTGGACATCCTTGTCTTGTTCCTGATCTTAGGGGGAAAGTTTTCAATTTTTCCCTATTGAGGATGATATTAGCTGTGGGTTTTTCATATATTCCCTCTATCATTTTAAGGAAGTTCCCTTGTATTCCTATCTTTTGAAGTGTTTTCAACAGGAAAGGATGTTGAATCTTGTCGAATGCCTTCTCTGCATCAATTGAGATGATCATGTGATTTTTCTGCTTTGATTTGTTGATATGGTGTATTACATTAATTGATTTTCTTATGTTGAACCATCCTTGCATACCTGGGATAAATCCTACTTGGTCATGATGTATAATTCTTTTAATGTGCTGTTGGATACGATTTGCTAGAATTTTATTGAGGATTTTTGCATCTGTATTCATTAGAGAGATTGGTCTGTAGTTTTCTTTTTTTGTAATATCTTTGCCTGGTTTTGGTATGAGGGTGATGTTGGCTTCATAGAATGAATTAGGTAGTTTTCCCTCCACTTCGATTTTTTTGAAGAGTTTGAAGAGAATTGGTACTAATTCTTTCTGGAACGTTTGGTAGAATTCACATGTGAAGCCATCTGGTCCTGGACTTTTCTTTTTAGGAAGCTTTTGAATGACTAATTCAATTTCTTTACTTGTGATTGGTTTGTTGAGGTCATCTATGTCTTCTTGAGTCAAAGTTGGTTGTTCATGTCTTTCCAGGAACCCGTCCATTTCCTCTAAATTGTTGTATTTATTAGCGTAAAGTTGTTCATAGTATCCTGTTATTACCTCCTTTATTTCTGTGAGGTCAGTAGTTATGTCTCCTCTTCCATTTCTGATCTTATTTATTTGCATCCTCTCTCTTCTTCTTTTTGTCAATCTTGCTAAGGGCCCATCAATCTTATTGATTTTCTCATAGAACCAACTTCTGGCCTTATTGATTTTCTCTATTGTTTTCATGTTTTCAATTTCATTTATTTGTGCTCTAATCTTTGTTATTTCTTTCCTTTTGCTTGCTTTGGGGTTAGCTTGCTGTTCTTTCTCCAGTTCTTCCAAATGGATAGTTAATTCCTGAATTTTTGCCTTTTCTTCTTTTCTGATATAGGCATTTAGAGCAATAAATTTCCCTCTTAGCACTGCCTTTGCTGCGTCCCATAAGTTTTGATATGTTGTGTTTTCATTTTCATTCGCCTCGAGGTATTTGCTAATTTCTCTTGCAATTTCTTCTTTGACCCAGTCGTTGTTTAGGAGTGTGTTGTTGAGCCTCCACGTATTTGTGAATTTTCTGGCACTCTGCCTATTATTGATTTCCAACATCATTCCTTTATGGTCCGAGAAAGTGTTGTGTAAGATTTCAATCTTTTTAAATTTGTTAAGACTTGCTTTGTGACCCAGCATATGGTCTATCTTTGAGAATGATCCATGAGCACTTGAGAAAAAGGTGTATCCTGCTGTTGTGGGATGTAATGTCCTATAAATGTCTATTAAGTCTAGTTCATTTATAGTTATATTCAGATTCTCTATTTCTTTGTTGATCCTCTGTCTAGATGTTCTGTCCCTTGATGAGAGTGGTGAGTTGAAGTCTCCAACTATTATGGTATATGAGTCTATTTCCCTTTTCAATGTTTGCAGTATATTCCTCATGTATTTTGGGGCATTCTGATTCGGTGCGTAAATATTTATGATTGTTATGTCTTCTTGTTTAATTGTTCCTTTTATTAGTATATAGTGTCCTTCTTTGTCTCTTTTAACTGTTTTACATTTGAAGTCTAATTTGTTGGATATTAGTATAGCCACTCCTGCTCTTTTCTGGTTGTTATTTGCATGAAATATCTTTTCCCAACCTTTCACTTTCAACCTATGTTTATCTTTGGGTCTAAGATGTGTTTCCTGTAGACAGCATATGGAAGGATCCTGTTTTTTAATCCATTCTGCCAATCTATGTCTTTTGATTGGGGAATTCAGTCCATTGACATTTAGTGTTATTACTGTTTGGATAATATTTTCCTCTAACATTTTGCCTTTTGTATTATATATATCATATCTGATTTTCCTTCTTTCTACACTCTTTTCCATATCTCTCTCTTCTGTCTTTTTGTATGTGACTCTAGTGCTCCCTTTAGTATTTCTTGCAGAGCTGGTCTCTTGGTCACAAATTCTTTCAGTGACTTTTTGTCTGAGAATGTTTTAATTTCTCCCTCATTTTTGAAGGATAATTTTGCTGGATATAGGAGTCTTGGTTGGCAGTTTTTCTCTTTTAGTATTTTAAATATATCATCCCACTGTCTTCTAGCTTCCATGGTTTCTGCTGAGAAATCTACACAAAATCTTATTGGGTTTCCCTTGTATGTAATGGATTGTTTTTCTCTTGCTGCTTTCAAGATCTTCTCTTTCTCTTTGACCTCTGACATTCTAACTAGTAAGTGTCTTGGAGAACGCCTATTTGGGTCTAATCTCTTTGGGGTGCGCTGCACTTCTTGGATCTGTAATTTTAGGTCTTTCATAAGAGTTGGGAAATTTTCAGTGATAATTTCTTCCATTAGTTTTTCTCCTCCTTTTCCCTTCTCTTCTCCTTCTGGGACACCCACAACACGTATATTTGTGCGGTTCATATTGTCCTTGAGTTCCCTGATACCCTGTTCAAATTTTTCCATTCTTTTCCCTATAGTTTCTGTTTCTTTTTGGAATTCAGATGTTCCATCCTCCAAATCACTAATTCTATCTTCTGTCTCTTTAAATCTATCATTGTAGCTATCCATTATTTTTTCTATGTTTGCTACTTTATCCTTCACTTCCATAAGTTCTGCGATTTGTTTTTTCAGTTTTTCTATTTCTTCTTTATGTTCAGCCCATGTCCTCTTCATGTCCTCCCTCAATTTATCGATTTCATTTTTGAAGAGGTTTTCCATTTCTGTTCGTATATTCAGCATTAGTTGTCTCAGCTCTTGTGTCTCATTTGAGCTATTGGTTTGTTCCTTTGACTGAGCCATATTCTCAATCTTTTGAGCGTGGACAGTTATCTTCTGCTGCTGGCGTCTGGGCATTTATTCAGATTTCTCTTGGTGTTGGACCCAGCAAGGTTGTAATATTTTTCTGTGAAATCTCTGGGTTCTGTTTTTCTTATCTTGCCCAGTAGGTGGCGCTCGTGGCACACGTTTGTCTGCGGGTCCCACCAGTAAAAGGTGCTGTGGGACCTTAAACTTTGGAAAACTCTCGCCGTCCTGGGGGTTCGCTAGCCGAAACGGCTTGAGCCGGCCCGGGGTCCGAATGCAGGGAGGGTTGCTGGTCGCCTCAGCCAGGGAAAGAGCCCGTCCGAATTTCCTAGTCGGCCCTGGGCAACAAGCGTGGCGGGAGGGCGCCAGCGGCAGCGGCCCGCCCGAGAGAGTGCACGTTCCCCGGGAGTCACGGGGTCACCGTTCTCCGCGGCCTGGGGGTTTCCGATCCAATTCTCTCAGTTGGTCCGGGGGCTGCGCGTGGTGTGGGCGCCAGTCGCCTTGGTTTCAGGGGACCACCTCTCCAATTCTCCCAGCCGGCCCGGGAAGGGGGAAGGGAGTAACTCCGGCCGCTTGCCACCCCGCCCGGTAAGGCCCGCGCGCCTCGGCGATCTCACCCGAGCTGCTTCTCTCAGCCAGCCAGCCGTTCCAGGATGGGGTACGCTGTCTTTTTTATCTCTGTTGTGGCTTTGGGCGCTTTCTGTATCGTTTCTACTCCCCTAGTAGGTGTCCTGGAGAAGAAACTAAGATCCGCGCGTCTTACTAAGCCGCCATCTTCCAGGAAGTCCCCTGTAGTATTTTTCACTGTGCATTTTCCCAAGCCCACCTCCTCCCCACCAAGAGGAGAGGTATTACATGTACATCTGCTTCTCCAGTGCCTGGAATAATGCTTAGCATTCAGGAGGTGCTCAGTGAATGATTGTTGAATTATTTCATGAATGAAAGAATAAATGAGCAAACTATTTTAACTCAGAATGAAATTTAATTATCCACAGGCTCAGTTCACATGCAATATTCACGTCAACCCCAAATCAGGCCCTTCTTAGGTGCTGATAGCTGTGGGAAGGAAAGAATCCTATAGAACCCTGTGACCAGGCAGTACCCAAGTGCAGAGAGAAAGGGGTATGCCTTGTTTTGGAGTTTCCATGCTTCTAGTAAAGTCACTCCATTCAGACACTTAGCACTAGACCTGCTGCAGCTTTGCTCCATTTTCACTAATTTATCATTGACATTTCCACGGTATTAGAGATAATTATCCCCAGTGGAACGGTTGGCATGTGCCAAGCATGATTTCGCTTAATCCCCATGAAATCCTATTATTATCTCCATTGAACAAATGAGAAAACTGAGGCTCTTTAAGCCCATACCCCTTGTAAAGGTGCAGCCAGGACTTGCATCCAGGTCTGTTGTACTTGGAAACCCCTTTCAACCACTACGCTCAGGACCAGCTTCCTGGTTGTGTGTCCTGTGCAGCTACACAGAACCTGTTCTTAAAAAGGCCCCTGGCTTGGTTTGCTGTCACTATTTTGAGATTCTTCATAATTTTTAAACAAGGAGCCATATTTTTCTTTTGCACTGGACTCTGCAAACTATGTCCTGCCTACACTACACTGTACTGCAGACCAATATGCCAGATGGGGTGAGTGCCCTGATTACCAATGATAATGTGTCAATCTCTGCATGCACCAATGCCCAGGACACAACTTCCTTCCTCAAGACTTCCACGCCCAACTTTGAAAAATATGTAGTCTACTTCTGATTATAAAATAGTATACTGCAATGTAAGCTATTCAAGTATAATTATAATATCCTTTCATCAGTTATACTAAAGGTACCACAAAATTGATGCAAAGTGTTAATAATGGGGGAGGGTACATGGGAACTGTGTATTTTCTATTTGATTTTTCTGTAAACCAACAACTTCTCTAATTAAAAAAAGTATAAGATTTTGTGGTTTGTCCAGAGTGATGCCCCCAAAAATCCCAGAGTGATTTGAACAGTGAATAAAAAATGCATTTGCAATGTTCCCTTGGGGGAAAGGTGAGAAAGGGGGAAAATTCAACTTCCCCAAGTGGAGAATTCCTGATACTCTCACAAGCAGTGGGGACAACCAAAGCAACAGGCCAATCCCTCAATCTTGTGGTTTGTTCATATGAAACGTATCCTCGCAAAGGATAGGCTAAGCCTACTTAAAATTAGGCCTAAGAGTCACTCCCCAGAGAACCTCTTTTGTTGCTCAGATGTGGCCTTTGTTGCTCAGATGTGGCCTCTCTTTCTCAGCCAACATGACAAGCAAACTCACTGCCCTTCCCTTCTGTACATGGGACATGACTCCCAGGGGTGTAAACCTTCCTGGCAACTTGGGCAGAATTCCTAGAATGAGCTAGGACTCAGCAACAAGGAAATGAGACAACCTTCTCTACCAAAACAGGGAAGAGAGAAATGAGACACAGTGAAGTGTCAATGGCTGAGAGATTTCAAACAGAGTCAAGAGGTTATCCTGGAGGGTTTTTTATGCGTAATATAGATATCACCTTTTTGGTTAAAGTATATTGGGGAGGCTAGAGGGAAGTGCTTGAAAATGTACAGCTGTGTTCCAGTAGCCAAGTTTCTTTAAGATGATTGTATAATGATATAGCTTTCGCAATGTGACTGTGTAAATGTGAAAACCTTGTATCTGATGCTCCTTTTATCTACAGCATGGACAGATGAGTAAAACATATGGATTAAAAATAAACAAATGATGGGGGAACAAATGTTAAAATAAATTTAGTAGATTGAAATGCTAGTGATCAATGAAAGGGAATGGTAAGGGGTATAGAAAAAAAAATAGGGGAAACAAAGGCTAAAATATATTGGGTAGATGGAAATACTAGCAGTCAATGAGAGGGGGAGTAAGGGGTATGGTATGTATAGGTTTTTTTCTTTTTTCTTTTTCTTTTTATGAATTGATGCAAATGTTCTAAGAAATGATCATGGTGATGAATATACAACTATGTGATGATATTGTGAGTTATTGATTATATACCAAGAATGGAATGATCATATGGTAAGAATGTTCATGTTTGTATGTTGTTATGCTTAAAAAAAATGAAAAAAAATATATAGACAAACAATAGGGTGGTGGTCAAGGGGATTTTAGTTCTATCCGTAAAGATCAAGTTTTTATAAAGAGAAAATTAATCACATTGGGTGATAATTTTGTGCCCTCTAAATAAAATTTTTAATCCTATAATAAATTTCTCTGTGCTTAGAATGATTTTAAAATTTACTTTCAAATGTATTCCTTAAGAGCAAATCCGAGAATGTGTATCACCCAGGGGAATCTTTGTCATGTTTGTAGTCTGCTTTTTGTTCATTTATATACAATAAGCACTTTTGACTTTTAATTAAAATATTAATTGATTTGTTAATTCAAGCTAATTCATTGCTATTCGGATATTATTCTCCTTCTTGCTAAATCTCCTCATTGGGAAAGGTGGCTTAGAACTCCTACATTCCTTCTTCCACCTCTAAATCCAGCCCACTCACCCGAAGTCCCCTTCCCCTTGCCAAAGCAGAAACCAGTCCCGGAGTGTTTACCACTTGATCTCTCATGCTGGTGATCCCTGGACTCTCTCTCACCATGAAAAGACTCATATTGTGGAGGCTGCAGAGCTGTGGCTGGTCAGGTAACTTCTGTTACTTAGCAACTTTCTCCTGCTTTGTTAAGTTGGGCTGTTCAATCTCCTTAATGAATAAGAGCATCAAGCCAGGTAATTGATGCCTGGACATTTAGCTCATGAATAATTGACTGTCTGGGTAATCCTAGATACATTTCCTCGATCAGATTGTACAATGGAACAGTCATGTCATAGCCAGTGTCGAGTTTTGTGTTGTGTTTTTTTTGTTTCTGTCTTAATCAGTTTTATGATGTCAGAAATCTGCTTTCTTGACCCAAAGCCTCAGGTGAACAATGGAAGCAGTGATCCTCCCAAACCGGGGACATGCTTCCTCTTTCCGCCACAAGAGCTCAGCATTTCCTCCTTTCGTTTGGGCTTAGAAAAGTTTCAGCTTTTTCTGTTTATCTTTCAGGTATCTTTTCTCACATACATCGGGAAGGTAATGCGGTCTAAGGAGGAGGGGGGACTGGGAGCTGCATTTCCTGGGCAATGCCAATCACTTACTTAGCAGCTCCAAGCCAGCCTTAGATTGTTTGACTTGTTTATTCATTCAACACATATTCTGAGCACCTACTGTGTGCCAGGCACCGGGATCTGTGATAAAGTTGGCCTTGTCTGCTTTCACAGGGTTTATATCCTTGTTAGAGCACACAGATGATAAACAAATAAACAAGCAAAAAAATTACATTCAGAAAGTGGAAATAATTGTACTAGGAGGAAAACAAGAACAGTAATGGGATAGAAAGTGACAGATGAGGGGATGGAGTAGGGTGGTCAGGGAAAGTCAAGGAATCCTCCTCTGACAAGTTGATCTTTTTTTAGGTTATTTATATAAAAAATTGTAGATTTGCAGAAAATAGCATTCTTAAATACACATACACTCCCTCTCCCACAGTTTCCCCTATTATTAACATTTTACATTAGTGTGGTATCTGTGTTACAATTGAAGAAATGAATTATTATAATTATACTATTAACTATAGTCCATAGTTCACATTGGGTTCGCTCTTTAAGTTTTATGGTTGTTGTTTTTTAAATGTCTATTCTGGTAACATACTTACAACCAAAAATTTCCCATTTTAACCATTTTCAGATGTAAAAGCTAGTGGCGTTAATTACATTCGCAATTGTTGTTTTGCAGCATTTTTAAACTCAATGTCAGAGATTTAGAGATAAATGGTGTGACAAGGTGATGCTTGAACTAAGATCCGAATGACAAGAAGGGACCATCCATAAGAATAAATGGCAGAAGAAGATTCTAGAAAGAAGAGCATGAAGGCAAAGATTCTAAGACGGGAAGGGGTTGGCGTGCTTGTCGGACAGAAGGAGGGCCTATGGGACTGGGGCAGAGTGATGGGAGTATGGAGCAAGTGTGATTGGTTCTAAAATCCTGGGGTTTATGCTCACAATGGCCACTCACCTTTGATTACCTCCAAGACCACACAAAACAACTGTGCTGCATCCCCTGTCAGTCAGGGAACCTAAACAAGGGAATGTGAGTTTAACTAAATTTTTCAAATTATGTGCCTCACTGATGGTGCGAGCGTTCGGGTATGAAGGGCAGAGGTTGTCAAGACTCAGCACAGATTGACTCATTTATTCAACATGTATGTATTGAGGGGTAGGCAGTGTTCAGGACACTCAGGATATAGAAATGACCAAAAGAGAGTTCTGGCCCTCAGGGTGCTTATTAGGAAAATAGACCCCAAAAAACTAACAAATAAGTAAGATATAGGTATAAAGTATGTCACTTGGTGATAAGTGCGAGAGGGGCAAATAAAGCAGGGGAATGGCCTAGGGTATGTGTGAAGGGAGATGGTTAAAGTTTTAAACAGGGTGGTCAGAGAAGGCCTCCCCAAGAAGGCAACATTTGAGCAGATACCTGCGCATAGGGTGATAGGGAGCCAACTGACTCAATGGGGGGAGAACATTCCAGATGGGAGGACAGCTGGAAGGCCTCTTTTTTCCTGCAAAACCTCCCTGTCACCTGCCTGGACAAAGACGTGCCCTTTCATAGCCTTTTTAAAATATATATATATATTTCTTTATTGTGAAATAAAACAGTTATACAAAACAAAAGCAATAATTTTCAAAGCACATTTTAACAAGTAGTTCTAGAGCAGATTCATAGTATGGTTTACAGTTCCACATTTTCATGTTTTTCCTTCTAGCAGCTCCAAAACACTGGAAGCTAAAAGAAATATCATTATTGTGACTCAACAGTCATACGCAACTGTTGAATCTTATTTTCTCTGTTACGACTCCTCTTTTTTATGGTCCTACTCCCAATCTATGGGGTGTTTGTGCTATGCCCATTCTAACTTTTTCATATTGAAAGGGATGTTGACAACATAGAATAGGAGGATGGAACTAGTTGATGTTCTTGGAGAGGCTGCCTCTCTGGGTTTCAGGACTTATCTGGCTTAGGAACCCTCTGGAGACTAGAGGTTTCAGGAAAGTAAACTTAGTACGTGAAACTTTTGTAGTGTCTCAGAGCTCTAGGTGTTCTTTAGGGTTAACAGGAATGAAGTAGGTTGGCAACTAGCATTATCTAGCTGTAGCTTGCATAAGAGTAGCCTCCAGAATAGCCTCTCGACTCCATTTGAACTCTTGTAGAAGCTGACACCTTATTTTATTGCATTTCTTTCCCCCCTTTTAGCCCAGAAGGCATTGTTGATCCCACAACACCAAGGCCAGACTCAACCCTGTTGTCATGTGCCTGGTTGTTGGGGAGACTCTCCCTTTCATAGACTTTTATCAAAATGCTTATCACTGTTCTGGCGGGCCGCGGTGGCTCAGCGGGCAAAGTGCTTGCCTGCTGTGCCGGAGGACCTCGGTTCGATTCCCGGCCCCAGCCCATGTAACAAAAACGGAGAAACAGAATACAATAAAAACAAGAAAATGTTTAAAAATGTTTCCCTTTCTTCCTTCCTTCCTTCCTTCTATCCTTCCTTCCTTCTCTCTGTCTTTCCTTTAAAAAAAAAAAAAAAAAATGCTTATCACTGTTCTGCTTAAAACCTTCCATTGCACTTGGGATTAAAACAAAAATTAATTTCTTACCACAGCTCATAAAGTCCTGTTTAATCTTTCACCCTTCCAATTTCTTTTTTCTTTCTTCCCTTCTTGGTCCATAGGCTCCAGTCACAGTAGGCCTCTTCCTGGTCCTTGAACTTACAAACTCATTCCCACCTTGGGGAGCAGCATTTATTGTTCTCTCTACCTAGAACACTCTTCCCTGAGATTATCACATGGCTGGTTCTTTCTCCTTGTTCAGGCTCCAGCTTCTCAGAGAAGACTTCCCTGATCCCCTCCCCCACCGTCGCCCCCCCAGAAAAGCAGACTTATGGCCACTCTCCATCAAACAGTGACTCCCTACTCAACAGTTATCAATGGCTCACGGATCAGAAAGACTGACTTACCACTTATTCACACAGGGTATAGTCATTTCCTTCTGCTCTGAAACTTGGCCCATTATGTGTAATGTGCTCCTTAAAGAAAAAGGAGGCTATAAATGTGAAAGGAACCATAACAGAGTACCCATCCCCTATATCATCAGGCTTACAGCCCCTTAGGACATGGCTGATATTAATTTCCAGAACCTTCTATTTTCCACCAGACCTGACTTTGAATTTTAAAAGACTCAGTGCAAGTGCATGCAACATATTTCTCCACTGCTTAGGAAGTGGGATGTAAGAGTAGAAGAAACGGATGACCCTGTATTCTCACAGAATGAAAAAAGTTTTTTAAAAAAGAAAAGAGTATTTATAAACCTGGATCTTGAACCCAATGGCAGGGCCAGATCTTCATTGTATTACTTCTTAAATTTTTTTTGAGGAATATATTAAAGTGTAGATGAATATACATAGGAAGAAATGGAATGGGGTAATATTTGTTTACAGTATTTTGTTTTGTTTGTAAAGTGATGAATTTTGGTAGGGGGAAGGTAAGTTGCTCTGAGCTAATGTATTAAAAAATATGAAATTGTGTCAAAAGATAAAACAATCTTTTACCCCACTTCACCCAAGAGGGTTAGACCAGATAGAAGACTTGGGTCTTGAAATGTACTACCACCAATGGCACCACTGGCACCATTGCCAAAAGACTCTCCCCCTTCAATGCTGCCAGTGAATTCACTGGGTCGAAACGTCCTAAGATTCCTCAGGCTGGCACCTCTCAGGACATCTGTGTTTGGGGCCACACTACAAGCAAAAAAACACAAACACAAATGTATCCTCCCAGCTTAAATTCAATGATGGAAAAAAAGGTCACTGTGTAAATTCCTTTTAAAACTGCATTTTGGAGGCATGCAACTAGGTGAATGAACGTTGATGACAATATGTTGAACTGAATGTCAGAAACAAAATGAAAAATATCATCATACCTCACTCACATGGACTGACTATAATATACAAACTTAGAGAATTGAAGTCAAGAGCATGAGTTATCATTTGGGGCCTATTGTAAAAGCTCCTAGATTGTCAGCTCTTACGGCAGTCACATATATTCAGGAGTTGTAACTGTTATTTCTAAATTCTGAGATTCTGACTTATTTGTGTATAACCTGGTTGTTCCCTGAAACTTCAGGTATTTATATGACACCTGAGACTCAGAGTTTGAACTCTGAAGCTATGAAGGTCAGCAATACCCCATACAGAAACTGTTTTAAAAGTTGAAAAAGTGATCAAACTCCGACTAGAGATATGAATGAAGCTGATCTGGACAGGACTAAGGTAAATCAGAATACAGGGTAAAGGATGGTATGGCCTATATTTTCAAACTTCACCTTCTGTGTGAGACCAAAGTAAGAGATGTTAATTTGGTGTAAATGTATATTTTGAGTAGCACATTATTTAATTTAATTTGTATGATCAGTTTTTTCAAACATCATTTATTACATGGAATCTGACTAGGGTGTGAGATCTTGTTGGTTTGTCCAGGTTACTGTAATGCCCCGATATATCCCAGAGTAATTTGGGCTGAGAATAAAAAGTATTTGCAAAGTTCCTTCAGGAGATTGGGGAGAAAGGAGGAAATATTAAACTTCCCTCTCTGGGAAATTCCTGATATTCTCACAAGCAGTAGGGGCAACTAATTAAATAAGCTGAGCCCTCCATCTTGGGGCTGTCCTTTATGAAACTTATTCCTGCAAAGGAGAGGCTAAGCCTACTTACGGTTATGCCCAAGAGTCACCCCCAGAGAACTTTTGTTGCTCAGATGTGGCCTCTCTCTCTAAGCCAACTCAGTAGGTGAACTCACTGCCCTCCCCGTCCCTACACGGGACATGACTCCCAGGGGTGTAAATCTCCCTGGCAATGTGTACAGAACTCCTGGGACGAGCCAGGACCTGGCATCAAGAGAGTGAGAAAACCTTCTTGACCAAAAGGGGGAAGAGAAAAATGAGACAAAATAAAGTTTCAGTGGCTGAGAGATTTCAAGCAGAGTCAAGAGTTTATCCTGGAGGTTATTCTTATGCATTATATAGATATCCTTTTTTAGTTTATGGTGTATTGAAGTGGCTGGAGGGAAGTACCTGAAACTGTTGAGCTGTGGTCCAGTAGTTTTGATTCTTGAAGATGATTGTATAACTATATAGCTTTTACAATGTAACCTGTGATTGTGAAACTCTTGTGTCTGATGCTTACTTTACCCAGGGTATGGACAGATGAAGAAAAAAATAAGGAGAAAAGATAAATAAATAATGGGGGAGGAGAATAAGGGGTAAAAAAAATGGGAAGATTGCAATACTAGTGGTCAATGAGAAGGAGGGGAAATGGGTACAGGATATGCATGAGTTTTTTCTTTTTTCTCTTTATTTCTTTTCCTGGAGTGATGCAAGTGTTCTAACAATGATCATGGTGATGAATATACAACCATGTGATGATACTGTGAGCCATTGATTGCACACTATGCATGGGCTGTATGTGTGTAAAGATTTCTCAATAAAAAATTTTTTTAAATAAGAAAAACAAAACAAGCAAAACAAAATCACATTATGGTAGTACATTGCTAGAGGACAGGAAATGATACAGCTTTAAAAGAGAGTTGAATAGTTTCTCCTTGGTAAAGAATGACTGTCCTTGTAAGAGACAGTCCCGAGGAAGAGAGGTGGAGTGATGTATTTAGATGGAGAACATTCTATCTATTCTACATCCAGACATAGAAGCCTATTCAACTTGACCCACCATAATGAACCCAGTGAAGGAACTATGTTGAGGTAGCTGCTTTTTACCCCAGCCTCGCCATCCCCACCACATAAGGTAACCCCCCCCACTCCCATTTCCAGAGGCTCAGCCCTGTCTGAGTCATCCCTGTTATTTCCAATTGGTGGATTTTTTCCTTTTCAAATCCAGGAGCCCCGTCAATTATTCAGCATGCCATGATCTCAGGCAGTGACACCTCCGCTGGTCTGTTTCTGAAGGGAAACCATCTGGCCTTCCTTAACTGGTTCATCCCCGGGCTTTTCTCCCTGCTTGTAAGGTGTAGCGGCCACAGAGAGAGCCAGACCCATCAATATTTCACAACCTTAATTAAAGTAAACCAAGAGCCCTTGGCCTCTCGCAACTGGCTCCCTTTTCCAAAGCAAATGCATGGCATCTCCAGCAGGGGGCACAGGCAAATAAAGAGGAGCTTGGCCAAAATAGGGGTGAAGGAACCCAAGACTCTATTTAAGAGGATCTCCCAGAGTTATAAAGCTGTGCAGGGGAGTAGAGTGGTAAATTCCCAGGCTCTGGCTGCAGGGCGGGGAGGAGGGAAGAGCCCCTCCACCCCAACCCCAGCCTCTTGGGTTCTCTCGTGACAACTCTTGAAAGGAACTAGAAGTCGGCAGCGGGAAACGCACCCTGAGGCTGGGGTGCATCTGGGAAATGAACACGACTTAACCGTAAATTTACCCCGGGGCCCCAGCGAAGGCTTCACAAACCAAGGGACAGGTTTGGGTTTTGGTGTGGTGTCTTCACTGTTGCCACCAGCTTCCCATGCTGTCCCCAAGTGCCGAAGGCCTGCACTTCCATCCCACACCTCCATCTTGCCCAGCCAGCTGGGAGCAGGGAGCTCTGCGATTTATACATCTATTAATTACCTCCAGCATGGAAGAACTGCCTATAAATACAGCGGCACTTTAGATAAAAGTTTCATGCAGCTATTTAGATCCTTTAAAATATAAATGATTTCCTCTAAATTTTTTATCATAAATCAAGGCATGGAGCTAGGCGACACGACGCCTTATTTCCCCCCTGATGGGAGCAAAGTCTTCACTTATTTTTCCCCTTTCTCTTCCTTTTTACTTTTTCTTTGTTGTCATCTTCTGTTTTTTTTTTTTTTAATTCCAGAGGCTAGCTAATGCCTCTACTTCTCTCTGCTGCACCCAGGTCTTGAAGGAAAGTGGCAGCAAGTTTCACCTCCTTTTCTGGCAAGCAGCCTAGTGTGTGTTGAAAGCCTGTGGTCTTGGGTCAGCAGACCTGAGTTCAGAGCTTAACTCTACCTCTTATTCCTGGGTGACCTTAAGGAGCACACTTAACTTTCCTTGTGCCTCAGTTTTCCCTCTGTGAAATGAAGGTCATAACAGAACCTAGTCAAAAGAAAGTTTGTAAGGATTAACTGACATAATGCACAGTGCAGGTATGCTAGTAAAAGCTCAAGAAACAATGAACTGTGAACTGGGAAATGTCACTTCACCTCTCTGAGCCTAGTTTCCTTATCTGGAAAGAAAGATGGAGGGAGGAGAAATACTCACTTCTGGGGAATTATCATAGTGTCTGAATTAGACACTAAGATTCTTAAAGTAGAGATCATGTGGACCTTGTACATCACTGTATCCCCAGATCAAATATGTGCCCCAGACAGAGGGGGCTCTCAGTAAGCATTTGATGAATACGTGAAGCAAGGGAGGCCTCACTCTACTTGCAGAACTCTCAGAACTTGGTTTCCATTCATGGTGATGAATTTGGCCTCTACTTCTTTCCAAAATCCACACTTAGAACCTTGACTGGTCCATGTTGAATGGGCCCATGGAGACTCTCTTCCTAACCTCTTGTAGTGATGGCTCAGAGCTGGTAGATGACTTGCCCAGGATCACACAGCAGGTTAACCACATTTGAATCCAGATCTCCTGGGCTCTGTCTGCCACCCTGTCCTCCCTCTTCAGAACCGAGCCAGCTGGGCAGGAAATATGGCTTAATTCTTTGGTCATTGAAGAGTTGAAGTCCAGACCTAAGAAGCCTAGGAGATAATTATCTTCATTTTATCAGGAAGAGGACAATGTGTTTATTGAGTCTAGATTCAATAAATATTGAGGACAAACACAGGGCTGACCATGCTGCTGAAGACATATATATTCTAAAATCTAGAGCTCAAAGGTCAAGACAGACCAGCAGGACCTATTTGGGGAGTGAAAGGGGAAGAATATGAGAAAGCCAAGATCTGACTGTAGGAAATTATTAAGAAGAATCTCCTGGGCAATAACATCTCAAATCCAAGCTGCTGACCCTGATATTCCAGTTAGCAACAGACTAAACCCAAGAAGCTAGGGGCTTCTCCTTTGACCACTTCGGACTTCCACAGTTCAATTCCTCCACAATAACTGGAAGGACCCTTTGAAAGTAGAATTCTGAGCCTACCACCATCCTGCTTGTAACCCTCCAGTTTGCTCCTCTGCTAGGAATTAACTCAGAACCTGCAGAACCTGGCTCCTGCCTTCTGGCAGACCTCATCTCCCATTGTGTGCCTGTTCAATTACTGCACTCCAGCCACTCCAACCTTCTTTCTCTTCCTTGAACACCCTAAGCTTGTACCCACCTCAGGGCATTTGCACTTGCTATTACCATTGTCTTCCACTTTATCCTAGAGCCTTGACTTAGAGGTCACTCCTTCCCTTCTTGCCCATGCACTCTATTCCATCTCCCTGGTTTATTGTTTCTGTAGAATTTATCATTATTGCAGAATATCTTTTTTTCTTCCAAACCTTCCACTAAAGTATCAGCTGCAAGGGGAACTACCTATTTGTTTGCAGCTGAATTCCGATCTAGCTTTTATCAGTGTGGTTGCCACATAACAGGTACTTAATAAATGCTTGTTCAGTGAAAAAAATGCATGATGGGGAAGGGCTCTCAAGGATTGTTCTGCCAAGTCCTCTCATTTTACAGATGTGGAAACTGAGGCCATGAGGCGGTAGGGACCTGCCAGGAGTCCCACGGCTTGAGACCAGTGCTTAGTCCCAGGTAGGGGAACCCAGGGGAAATGAAGGGCTCCTGGCCCGTGCCAATCCCTCACGGATGCTTGGCCTCCAGCTCCCGAGTCCCTCTGGGCTTCTCCAATCCTCCCAGCCCAGGCAGACAATAGGAGGCGAGCGGCCGACAGGCGAGTCCCGCAGCAGCTGCGCAGGCGGCGAGTACATGTGAGAAGTTTGTGAAAGGAGACGAGAGAAAGGGAAAGAAGCCTAGGCCGACGGCTGTGAACACCTGGCCGGTCAGCTCCGCCAGCTGCCTCCCCGCGATGGCATCTTGAGTTCGAGCCACCCTATCGGGGCCATCTCCCATTCCACCTCCCCCACATGTCCATCACCCAACTCTCCGAGGTGGAGCTTAGGGGGTTGGGGATAGGGTGGGGTCTGCCAGCCTCTCTGTGCCCTTCAAAGGGAGGCCTCCTGGCCTTCTGGGAGAGAAGTAAAACCTGGACCCCTCCAGCTCTGGCAGGCCCTGGGCTCCGGTAGGGGTGGGGGTGGGGGGTGGGGTGACAGTGAAACTGGTGCCAGCCCAGAGTGTTGCTTAAGAACTTGGGCTTGGGAGTGAGGCAAACCTCGATTTCAATTTCCACTCCACTAGTGCCTATCTATGTGGCCTTGGGCAACTCACTTATTTGCACCTCAATTTTCTAATCTGTTAAAAATGGTAATGATCTCATCAAACTCACAGGCTTGATGTGGGGATTCAGTGTACAATACTTAGCACAGAGCCTGGCACACAGGAACCGCTCCATAAGTGGCTCTTGTTGTCAGCATCATCATTGACATCCCCCTGGCCAGAGTCCTGGAAGAGTATCCATTATCCATTCATTCATTCAACACAAATTATATTAAGCTTCTGCATTGTGCCAGGTCTGTAGACACAGGAACACTGGTGATACAGGCTCTGGAGACACAGGGACAGGTTGGACTATCTGGTTCCTCAAAGAAGTCCCAGCATCCTTTAGAGAACAGAGAACATAAAACATCATGTTTTGTTAATATGATAATATTAACAAAGAGATTATCTCTTAACAAAGAGATAATAGAAAAAGATGCGAGAGACTTTGGGCTCTCCGAGAAGAAAAGCTCTGAGTTATAGTAAAACATATGAATTAGGTCAGGGCTTGAAAATAATTGCAATAATAATGGAGTCAGCTAACAAGTGTCTGGAGCAAGTTTTTCGTTGAAGGTCCTGGATCACCTGAATTCAAATTATGAATGTCTATTAAAATGCAGATTCCAGGGCACCACCTCAGTGCTGGTGAATCAAAATGTCTGGGTGTGAGTTTGGGATGCTGAATTTTAAGAGGCTGCAGGTGATTCCCACTCACATAAAATGTGAAAACCAGTGACCCACCAGAAAATGTCTCTGTGTCCCCTCTGCATCTGCACCAGGCTAGTCTTTCTGGAGGATGTAGTGTTTTGGGTACTGGCAGTGTTACATTTGACAATTTTTCCCTGCCAGCCTCTGAGATCCTGAAGCAGTGACCTTTATATTACCCAGCGCAATAGCCAACCCTCAATGAGTTTCCTGAAAATGCTTGTGGAATGATGATAACCCCCCTTCAAAACCACTTGAGTAAACACGCATGTGGTCCTTACTCGGACCCTCAGAAAGGATGGGCTTTGCCCACGTGTGGTGTGCATGTGTGTGTGTGTGTGTGTGTGTGTGTGTGTGTTAATGGTTTAAAGCCAATTGGGGCATGTGCTATCCCACCAGTTTACCACAGTCCCAGGCCTCCCTTTTATACACCCAGGTGGAGTTACCAGTTTATTTTACTACACTTGCCTTGACAGAATTTAAATTAGCGATCTCTGGAAAGAGTACAGGATATTATCAATTATCTTCTGAAGTTCTTCTAAATATCTTCTAAAGTTCTGTTTCCAGTTGTTTTCTGTATGGTATTTTTCCTTCCTTTGTCTCTGGTCTGATATCTCCATACCTTTTCTCCTCAAAAAAGGTTTCCAGACACATCCTTGGGGACCAAGAAAACTCAGGCAAAAATAGGGAGCCAGACACAAGAGCACATTCTGATTTGTGATCCTTAGGCTTGAGGGTGCTGGCAAGGTCAGTCCTGCAGGCTCAAAGGGACCAGTTCATCCTGCCCTGACCCCTGCCTGACCTCAGCCCTGGCTAGTATCTCCCAGCCTTTGAGGGGACAGTGCAGAGGAGGATGCATGAGGGTGGGCCTTTCCATCCCAGTTTTTGGGAGTTCAGCTTCACAGATGAACAAGGAGATTATGGAGTGAGCAGTGAGTCTCAGGGCACCATGTGGCCAGGCAAGTTGCAGACTCTTCTTCCTGTAGGCCAGCACCCCTACCTTTCCTTCCCTTTTCCCTTGGTGCTTCAAAGCAACACTGGGCCTAAAACAAGACTGAGTGGTTCTCAATGCTGGTGAGTAATAACTGCACATTAGGCTTACAGGGAGTAGAAAGTCCCAGAGAGAAGTTCCTGACTTGCTCAAAATGTGTTTTATTCAGATTAGCTAGAATGTTATTCTTAGAGCTAAAAAGCCACTTACCAATCCTTTTGGACAACCCTCTCCTTGTGGGTAAACTGAGGGCCTTTAGATCATATAGAACTAATGGTAGAACCAGGCCTGAAACCCAGCTGCCCTCCTAGGCCCCCTGTTCTGGGGTGTATTCCACTTTGTGTCTTTTACATCAGTCCACTTTCTCCCGCTGACTGCAAGTTTGTAGTCTGTTTACTGCTGTGGATTTCAGACTGGCAATTCTTTGAGAGCACGGATGAAGTCTGATTTACATCTGTGTCCCATGGAGCCTGGCATAACGCAGGTACCTGCAGACCAATCTTTCTCAAAGAGATGACCTGGATGCCATGGGGGCCAACCATTTTGAGGAGAAGGCCCTGGAAATATCATACTGGAGAAGACAAGAGGAAAAAGACCACTCCCCCCCCCCCAATATTTTCTCTTAAATTGAGGGAGGAAGAAGAGCATTTCCACGATTTCACTGGGTCAGGCAAATGATTCTCTCAGTATATGCCTCCCCACCATCAGAGGGGGAGAAACTATTATCCCCCATTTTACAAATGAGGTAACTGAAGTTCAGAGAAGCCAGATGCTTGTGGACTCTTCTGCCAGTAAGAGGCAGAGGCCTGCTTTGAACCTGACTGGCATGTTGTGCCCCAATCGCTCAGCACCAGGCTGTGATGAGGTTGGCAGAGCACTAAGCTGGGTGCCCAATGCCTGCCTTACACCTCTCGCTCAGAACGGCCTCACCTACAAACACCCACGGGGACATTTAAGGCAATTCCCATTTCAGAGCCAAGAAAACCCAGGCTTTCTCACAGAGGTTTAGTGACTCGTCCCAAATCACACAGCCGAGTTCCTCGTACCCGTAAGGGGAAGGGGCTGCGCTTGGGTTCCCCGCATCTGGGCTGGGTCAGTTCCCCAGTCGCGGAACCCGCTCCAGGGGAAGGGGTCAGCTCTGAGGGGGGTGAAGAAGGATTCACCGGCTTGAGGTGGGGGATCCCGGATCTAGACAGGGTTTCCTCTTAGGCCACGGGGTGGTTTCGTCCAGCACCTGGCCCCGCACCGGGTTAAGATTCTGGGAAACCCAGAACCGACCAGGCGGCGTGCACGACCTCGCCTGCAGGTCGACGGATCTGAAAGCCGAGGGTCTCTTCCTGGGCGGAGACCGCCGCCCCGGCGAGCTGGAATCGGTTGCGCTAGCGGGACTCCTCTCGGAACCCAGAGTCGACATTCATTATTCACGGTGTTTACTAGAGAGGGGGAAAGGAGAGGAGAGAAAAGGGAAGGAGGGGGGAAGGGAGGAGAAGGAAGGTGGGGGCGGGACAGAATTCACGTCACAGCCCTCAAGCGCCGAAATTCGGGACAAAGTAGCTAAGGGGTTCAGAGCACACAGGACGGCGTCAGTAAATATTTGGGGGGGATGAATGAGTGAGTGTATGGCCCTGTTCCTAAGCTGTGTGGTCTTGGGAAAATCACTTAACCCCTCTGACCCTCGTTTTCCTCAACTTGTAAAACATAAGGACAACAGTACCTATTCCAAAGGATTGGTGTGAATAGCTCATGAGTTAACTCTGTAAACTGCCTAGCGCATACTAGGAGCTCGGAAGTGGTAGCTCCTGTTATGGGGAATGGGCCTTTTAAGCGCAGGCCGCCCAGCAGACGTGCAGTGACTGACTCCCAAGGCCCAGTCCTGAACTGCCACTATTCTAAAAAAAATACTCAGTAGTCGTCCTCAGACTGGCGGGTTGGGAGGAGGCAAGGGGCCAGGTTGTTGTCTTTCTCAAGTGAAGGCTGTTGTCTTCTCAAAGAAGGCAGGCTTGGGGAGGAAGGAAGGTACAGACCTTCTGGACTGGGCAGGCAGTTACTGTCCCCCACCCCCACCCCGGCGGGCGGTTGGAGGGGGGTGGGGGTCACCTGGGATCATTCTGGCAGCCCCTCGCCCTCCCTGGGGGTCGTCTGGGCTCTCGGAGGCGCCTCCTCGCTGTGCACCCGGGCGGGACTCTGGTGGACTGCTTGGGCGCCGGGCCAGAAGCGCCCTGGAAATGGGCAGTTTGGCGGCAGCCGGGCCGACGGGCGGTGTGTGTGTGTGTGTGTGTGTGTGTGTGTGTGTGTGTGTGTGTGTGTGTGGTGGGGCGGGAGTGGAGTAGGGTCAGCTTCCGACTGCCGGGCTGCCCCGGGTTGCCCTTCGATCCCTGTAGCGCGAGTTGGGGCAGGACTGAGCGGTTGATACTTGGAAGGAAAAAGTCCGCGAAGAAGAAGAAAGAATCCGGAAGGTCTGCCGGCTGGAGCCAGGCGGGGCGGGGCGGCCCGGGAGAGGCCTGGCGGGGCCGGGGTATAAATGCAGTGGCGGGGGCGGACGCGGAGGGCGCACAGAGGCGCGCTGCGAACTGCTGCCCAGCTTCCCCGGCCGCCCCTGCGAGTCTCCGGCGCTTGAACACGCCTGCGCGCGCTCGGGCCGTTCCTGGCAGGCAGCTCGTAAGATGAGTGAAGAAGCAGGTGGGGGAGAGGGGAGGCAGAGAGCGAGAGGGCGAGGGGAGCGCCGGCGCTGAGCGGCGCTCACTTGAAGCGCGGAGAGCTAGCGAGCCGAGCCTGATCCATGTCCCCCGCTGCCTCCCTGCCAGGCGCGTGAAGATGATGGCCATGAACGCCAAGCAGCCTTTCGGCATGCATCCGGTGCTGCAAGAACCCAAATTCTCCAGCCTGCACTCCGGTTCCGAGGCCATGCGCCGAGTCTGTCTCCCAGCCCCGCAGGTACGTAGTGAAGCATAATTACCGCTCTAAGGCACATTTTTTTGACAGACACGAGCTTCATGATTTTTTCATGTCGCCCAGAACAATTGCCGCTGTCTGAACCCCTCTGCTTGTCTCCCCCGCGCTCTCTCCCCGCGCGCTCTCTCTCTCATTCATGTCTCTGATCCACACGTCTGTTCCAGCAGAGCCGCTGCCTCCGTATTAATTTTTATGACCTGGGCTTTGAGGAGAGGCATCTTGGTTGCTTGAAAATGTGTTTTAATCCTGAGTTGACAGTATTCCCCACTGACCGTGCTATGCGCCTTCTCGCTTGCAGCTGCAGGGTAATATATTTGGAAGCTTTGATGAGAGCCTGCTGGCACGCGCCGAAGCTCTGGCGGCGGTGGATATCGTCTCCCACGGCAAGAATCATCCGTTCAAGCCCGACGCCACCTACCATACCATGAGCAGCGTGCCCTGCACGTCCACTTCGTCCACCGTGCCCATCTCCCACCCGGCTGCGCTCACGTCGCACCCGCACCACGCCGTGCACCAGGGCCTCGAGGGTGACCTGCTGGAGCACATCTCGCCCACGTTGAGTGTGAGTGGCCTGGGCGCCCCGGAGCACTCGGTGATGCCGGCACAGATCCACCCGCATCACCTGGGCACCATGGGCCATCTACACCAGGCCATGGGCATGAGCCACCCGCATGCCGTGGCGCCTCACAGCGCCATGCCGGCATGTCTCAGTGACGTGGAGTCGGACCCGCGCGAGCTCGAGGCTTTCGCCGAGCGCTTCAAGCAGCGGCGCATCAAGCTGGGGGTGACCCAGGCGGACGTGGGCGCGGCTTTGGCCAACCTCAAGATCCCCGGCGTGGGATCGCTCAGCCAGAGCACCATCTGCAGGTTCGAGTCTCTCACTCTCTCGCACAACAATATGATTGCACTCAAACCTGTCCTCCAGGCCTGGCTGGAGGAGGCCGAGGCAGCCTACCGCGAGAAGAACAGCAAGCCGGAGCTCTTCAACGGCAGTGAGCGGAAGCGCAAACGCACGTCCATTGCGGCGCCGGAGAAGCGTTCACTCGAGGCCTATTTCGCCATCCAGCCACGGCCTTCATCCGAGAAGATCGCGGCCATCGCTGAGAAACTGGACCTTAAAAAGAACGTGGTGAGGGTCTGGTTCTGCAACCAGAGACAGAAACAGAAACGAATGAAGTACTCCGCGGTACACTGACTGCAGCCGGGCAAGGCGTCCGGGGCTGGGAGAGCCGGGTGCACGCCCTCTGGGGGAGCGGGAACATTTGTGGGGGAATCCAAGGCGTTTCCCATGCAAGTCAGGCACTCTCCTCTGAAGCCACGGATTTTCCCATTTACCCCTGCCTGCCTAGTTACCTACTGGCCTTCTCTCTCTCTCTCTTTTCCATTCAATCCCCACCAAAATCCTTTTGCATTTCGGGGAAAAACCTGAAAGGCCGTCTTGAGGGATCTGCGCTGTCCTTGGTGCTGACATTCGCCCTAGCGCGCTGGATGGCGCCGCCTCAGGGCAGCAACCCAGATGCGCCGAGTAGTGAATTTATCTGACCGCCCGTGTTTGGGACGAAGGTGCCACTTTGCTGAGCGCAATAAGATATGGGAAGAAGGGATGGGCAGGAAGCGATAAATAGTAATACAAAGTCTAGGTTACTTAACTGGGGCACAAATACGTACTGGAGATTTACTTAAAGTACATAAAGTACGTGTATGTTTCCAAAGGATCGCCTTATGCACCACTCCTCCCCGCCTAAATTCTATCCATCTCATCCTTTGGTTTGCCGTAAATTCTCATAAAGTAGCATGAATTAGGTTCAGAGGAAGTTTGCGGGGAATTGTGGGCCCTGAACTGTTTTCCACGGTAAATAGAGTTCCAGAAAAGGCGGGCCGCGCAGAGAGGCTGGAAATGCTGGGATCGTCAGGTTTGCAAGCAGCAGACAGTACCTGTTCCGGCCATCTTCCACGGTCCGCTAGCATTTGAGGGGTAATTGCCTCCTAATGGACAGGAGAGTGGGGGCTATTCCAAACCAGCTAAGGATTCTCTGAGCACAGCTGGCTGCTCCGGTTAGACTCCCAGCCAAGCATAGGCAACTGCTTGAAAGTGAAGGAAACTTCTCAGAATCATATGCAAGTCCTTTCAATCTCCTTGTGCTTTAATTATTATTGTTAGCATTGTCAATCACTATTATTTATTTAACTCCACTTCTTTCCTTCCCCCTTCTGTGGGTGTCTCTACATGGAGGTTCACTTGCAGCTTTGGGTGAGATAAGGAGTGGGTCCAGCAGCCAGGAGCCTTCTCCCAGCCCCTCTGGGCCCGTCACATTTTATTCTTTCGTTGCTTCATAGTTTGAGTGTTGTTGTGTGGCCTTTTGTTTAGTTCTCCGAATAGATAGAAATAAAATATTGTTTTCTCTTCCTCTTTACCCTTTGAATTAACTTCTAAAATAAATGCTTTATTTTTCAACCCGAATTGCAGTGGTTTTCTTTCTCGGAGTCTAAGGGAAACTAGTCTTGGAAAGGATTTAAAAGTGAGAACTCAGAAGCGCTGAGAGGTTCCTTCCAGCCAGCTTCCTGCCATCTCTTCTCCCCTCTCTTGCCTTGGCGCCTTATTCAGTCAGCTGGATCTCCTCCAGGGAAAGCCTGCTGCCGGTCACTGGGCCTCGGGGGTTTCTAGGCACTTTTCTCCATGCTTCTTCACAAGCAAGTCTATCAAACTCTGATCCCTCATCTTGGGTCAGATCACAAACTTTGAAGCTTAACATGTGGAGGTTCGAGACCCAAATGCCTCCACTCACTGACTGATCAACCCTGAGGCAAGTTCCTTAACATCTCTGAGCCTCAATTGCTTATCTGCAGAATGAAGATGCCAATACACATCTCACAGGGTTATTGTGAGAACTAAGATCATTTTTTCAGATGTCTTCCACAGTGCTTGGTACATAACAGAAAGGAAATAAATTGTTATTTTAAAAGATTCAAACACCTGGAAGGTAAGGGGATATAGACAATGGGATATAAACAAAAGGGAGAAAGTCTTAGCTGGAATGGAATAGAATGGAATAAAATCTGCAGGGGTCCGATGAATTTGCCACTCGACTGTCTATTCCTGCTTCTTCTCAAAGGGTGGGGGCTAAATGAGACATGACTGCAAAACTTCTGGCTTAGTGGGTCGCACATATTAGGTGTTCAACAGATGCCAATTTCCCTTTTCTGTTCCACTCCCTCTAAAAGTGAGGAGGAAATATTTTCATTCGTGAGCCGCAGAAACACCTTGGAGATTTAAAAATTAATGCTTCAAGTCCAGGCGTCGAATGCACATTTCCTGCTGCACTTTCAAAGCATTCGGAGCCATCAGATCTTCGGCCTGAAATTCAGAGCAAGGCGGGTCTCCCACCCACCGGGTCATCCTTCTACCTCAAAAGCAAACCTGCACGGCCCTAGGCCCAGGGTTCCAGCCCCCCTCACCCCCCGCCTTGCGCAGCAGCCCCGGTGATTTCTCCACCTCCCTCTCCATCGGGTGTCCTTTAATAATAAATGCCCTTATGCCATTACATTATATTGTGGGTTTTGAAAATTTAAAATACGGCTGATGCAATATTAATTGCCTATAGTGGTATAAAACACAGGGCCGGAGCCTAGCCGGGCTGCAGAGGAGGCGGCCGTGAGCGTTCCGCAGCCCCGCGAAGGGCTCCAGACTGATGCGTCTTTGCCAGCGACGAGGTTTCCTGCAGGTAAGAGCTTTCCGCTTCTCCTTCCCTGGAAAGAACTCAATATCCGCCATGGTTCCGCTTATCCTTTCGACAAGGTCGAAATTTTTAGTGTGTGTGTTTAAATTAACTATCTCAAAAGTTTGGGAGACTTATTTGGAAATGGCAGGAGGAGCCTCTCGAGAGCAAGATCTGCGCCAAGAAGAGCCGGGAGCCCTGGGTCGGACCCACGCTTCTGCAGCGGGTCGCTTTCAGGCGTTGGGGACCTCCGGTGCATTGTGACCCGTTTCTCCCTGCGGGCGGAAACTGCCGCCCAAGTCCGCGGGGCGCTCCACCTTCTCCCACCCCTTGAGTGCGCCGAGCCGGCGCCGCTGCATCTCTACTAGGGCTAGCTCAGGAAACAGTGGGAGATGTGGTTTCCCCCGGTTGGTGCAGTCGCCTCTGGCACTCTCCAGCCAAGGTGCAAGGTGCGGACCATCTGGGGGGGATGGGGATGGGCAAGTTTGAGGTTCACGCACTTTGTTCCCCAGTGGGCAATTTCTTAACGGCATGACCTTGGTCAAACCATATCACTTACCCTAAGCCTCCGCTGATGGGTGTAAAATCTCAGAAAATTTAATTTTAATAGAAATTGAGGGTGTACCTGTAAAACACCTGGAGCAGGTTTTAATTTCCCAAGTCATGCCCGTTTGCAACATTCACTGCCTGGCTGTGGATTTCTTTAAAATGCACCAGGAGAAAGCAAGGCCAATGTTCTGGACCACCGCTATGGAGACCTACAGGCAGCTCTCTCAGACCTTGAAGGTCTTCTGTGGGAGGAAGGCTTCTTGGCACCTGCGTGACTGAATAGGTGCCTGACTCCCTGTGTGAAGCCCACCCAGGCTAGCATGGCAGAAGCCCTAGTAGACAGAACCTGGAGGCCCTCAGTCAGGCTCCTCAGTCAGGGCAGTGTGATCTCCAGTCTGAGGCTTTCTCTCTGTGTACCTAAGGTAAGGTCAGTTTTCTTCATTGTTTCTTGCCCAGTAACCAGCTCAGGATCTGGTCCAAGGTGGTGGACAATAGATACCTATTGAATGAATAAACAGGTTCTTCTTTTGTAAAATGAAGGCCCCCTTTCCAGCCCAATCATTTATGGATTCTAGGGATGTGTAGGAAGAGCAGATACCATCAAGGACAGGCAACCATCCCTGGTAGTAGGGACAGGGTCAAGGTGGTGGCCTGTACCCCAGGTTTCCATTCAAAGGCATCCAGCTCCCTTCCTGTTTAATTTAGAATAGGCCATGCCTTTCCCTGTGGTGATCATGGGGACAGGGATGGGTGCCTGCAGCATGAGCCCTCAGCACCCAGAGGAGGATCAGGGGGTGACTTCTGGCCAGAGTGTACATGACCCTCTCTTGCCTCCAACCTGGAGTCTTTGTTCTTTTACATTCCTTCTGAGATGTAAACAGTTCCAGCTGTGGAGTGCACTGGCCTGGGGTAGAATACCTGCACCCTCTTACTTTCTGTGGGCAGAATACCTGCACCCTCTTACTTTCTGTGGGACCTTAAGTAAGTAACTTTACTACTTTAATCAACCTCTGCGCCCTCATCTGTAAGATAGGGGAAAAACCTTACCTCTTACTCTGCTGATGAAATTAAATCACATAATCCCAGAGTCTGACTCATAGTAGGCATCAAAGAATGCTTAGTCACTTTAAAACCTTGTTTTTACTTAGAAAAATGAGAGTGTTGCCTGGTAAGCTCAGGGGATGGAGTCAGGTGGAATTAATATTTTTCTTCAGTGTGCTTCGATCCGGTGCTCTATAAAATGAGGGTGGCGGTGCCTACCAGCTCCCGGCGTGGTTAACAGGGTCAAGCCAGAAAGAACGAAAGAAAACACATTGTGCACTGTGCATCCTTACTACAGAAGGGATGGTGAATTTGCTCTCCAGGGCTTGGGAGTGCTAATCCATAGTTTCCACTGGAGAACTTGGCCCCGGCTGGCGGCTCTTGAAACCTGGGGTTTGTTCCCAGGTGAAATCCGGGCAAAAAGCAAGTGTCGGTGAACGTTCGAGACATCGTGCAGAGCGCCCACCCAGTAGCAGGGCTCCAGAGGGCAGAATACGCGCGAGGGGATGGGGTCTCAGACTTGGACTCTCCCACCCTGCTCCCATCTTTGGGCCCCTGGTTTGCGTGAGCCGGGAGATCGGAGAGCCCAGAACCCCCTGTTTTTTATGGAAGAGAGACTAAGGCCCAGAAAAGGGTACAGACTTAGCCGGCGCCTTCTACCTGTAACAGCTCTTTTCCCCAGTTCCGCTATCATAACACCAGGTTTTATTTCTTTACCTGTCCTTTTCACTCCCTGGTAGAACCCTGCTTATTTATTTAGCAGTAAAGTAACTACCGATGAAGAAGAGGAGGGACGAAGAGCCGGACCACGCCTCTTCTCAATCACCCGGGTCTCCCTGAGCCAGCGCTGCCTTGCACTGAGTGAGCGCAACATAAATGCTCGTTGAATAAATGAATAGTAATGCTATCTAACATTTATTAGGGCTTCCTCTATATCCGGAAGGGCTTTATGTGCATTAGATTATTAATTCTTAAATGACCCCAAGAGGTGAAACAGTTTTTAATCCCATTTTACAGATGAGGATATAGAGGCACGGAGGATTTATGTAACTTGCCCAGGGCAAGTCGTGCACAATGCAATTTCGCGGTGAAGTTTAGCAAAAAAACATTTTTTTTTCGTCTTATCTCTCCCAGAAGCAAGAACCGACCCTGGCAGGGAGATGGCAAGGGGGTCCGCCTGGGGGTGGAACTTGAGCAGGCGCTTCGGATTTGGCTGGAGACGTGCAGAGAAGGCGGTGGAAGCCGAGGGGGCCTGCGATCCTCCACTGCGTCTCTGGGGCTCTCCACGCGCGCCCCATCTCCTGGCTTCGGAGCCGTCCCTCACGTCCCTGTCCAAAACAATGTCCGTCTGTTCAGTTCTCTCTCACGCAAAGAGCTCTTAGCTTCCCTCCAATCCGCAGCCGCGAAACTCTGACCTCAGAGAGCTGGAGCGTGGTGGGCAGCGTCTCCCCGGCGCGCGGTGAGTCCCCCTTCCCTCCTCCCCTCTCAGTCGCAGAGCTGGGAGCCCCCACGGTGTCCCGCCCCGGCGCGCAGACGGAGCCAGCTTGGACCTCTGCGGACGAATTAGTCTCGCCTTCGATCGTTCTTTTCCGATCAAATCAGGCTTTCCTCCGCCCTCGACGGTGCTTACGCACACGCGTTGCTCGCAGGGCTCCCGGCTGGGTCAGGGTTCGCGGGGCGCCTCCAGTAGTCTCCGGAGGGGGCTTCCCTTCACCGGCGTCCGGGCCTGGGGGAGCCTCGTGTCCGGCCGGAGGAGCAGCTGCAGAGAGAGAGAGCGCGGGGTGGCGAGACCCAGGCTTTTCCCGTTTAATTCTCCCCACCGCTGCTTCCAGCGCCGTAATGCTTGTGATATTTGTCTACATAAGTTAGTTCCCTGCCCCTCCCCTGAGCGCAGCCCTGCCTAGCACTGGGTTGGTTCCTCAGGAGGAGAAATGGAATCAAAATAACACGATAGACAGATATAATAGATAAGTGGATGGAAAGGTTTTGTTGTTTAGGATTTCACGGGGGAAAAAATGCAAATATTCATCCTGGGGAAAACTGGAATTATGTTGGACTTCTTTATACATGATTTGCCGTTTAATTTTGTTTTTACTTGGAATACCTAGGGAGGGAGATCACCATAATTTCATGGGGTCGGGTCTCTGGCCAAACCCTGCTCACCCCCCTCCCGCCACCTCTCTTTCTTCCTCTCTTCCCCGCCAAACACGCATCGTCTCCGCGCCAAATTCCACCATCCCCGCCTACGACAGAGTCCCCAGTGCCTGGGGCTTTGCTAGGCGGCTCACCTCTTGGCAGATATAGTTCATGTCCAGCCCTCATAAATCAAGACCATAAAAAGCTTACTTTCATATGCACTCAATTTCTACCAAACCTAAACTAATTGCATAAATTCCTTTAGGCCACTCAGAGCTGCTCTCTGGGTTGGAATCTGATCAATTAGTCATTAGGCACTCCATTAGCTGGGGTTTAAGCTGCCTCATATAAATGTCTCCTGTCAATTTGCTTGTAATTGAATGAATAAAAAAGGGTACAATTATTAGCGCAGAGGATCAGATTGAGGAGAGGTCAATTTTATTCAAATATTCTAAAAATGTCTTAACCTAATAACAACAACGACAACGACGACAATAACAATTAGAAAACATTTGGACACCAGCCACTTTTGCAAGTCCTGTCCATGTTAAGGAAAACTCTGACCTGAGACATGGCAATTTGAGTGTATATCTGCGTTCTGTAACCTGGGAAACTAGTTTCTCTCACCCTGGGACCTCAGTTTCTTTACCTATAAAATGAGTTGGTTGGAGGTAATTTTATTTATTTATTTTTTGTTTTGTATTTTGTCAAAGTAATTCATCATACACATAGTTTAAATATTGAATAATACAGCTCAATTTTGACCAGCCCAGCCAACCCAATGACTTTTAGCTGTTCCTTTGGGTACTTAATTGAATATGTCTACAAATATTTGTTTTTTACAGTCTTTCTCTCTTTTAAATCCAAGGATTATTTATTAATATTTTGATTAAAAAGCTATGATTCAGATTCCAAAAAATGAAAATATCTATAATGAAAAATCTTTCTCCCACTCCTGACCTACACCACCCAGTTTCTTTTGTTAAAGAAAAACAGTATTATAAGCTTCTTGTGTATACTCTTGAGATATTTTATTGGCTGCCATTTCTTATTTTGTCATTCTTAGTCATTGTGCTTTAACTTCTTGCTATTATATTGGAGGACTAAAGATAAAATTCCCTTGGACAGTCTTCCCATACCACGGTTCCTGGGAAGTATTATATAAAATCAATACTTTAAAAAAATGAATGTGGGAACTCTAAATTTTTTGCATGATTTTTCTGTAAACCAACAAACTTCTCTAATTAAAAAAAAAGGGAACAGAGAGTAGGCAATTGAAGATTCTGATTCTTTTTTTTTTTTTTTCTGATTTGGAAGTGTAGACACCAGAATGCATAAAAATTGCCTACTTACAAGGATAAAGAGTGTTTATAGGTTGATTTAATGTCTATCTTTGCTCCTTAAAAATATAATTTAAAGCAATCTCTTTCTTATATTTGTAGAATTAGATGCTGTACCTATGATAGAGACACCTTTATCTATTAGATACTTCAGTCATACAGTACTTGGGTCTCTAGATTCCATTAAAAATCCATTTTCACTTCTTCACCTCCTAGAAGTGAGCGCATTTCTCTAGTGAGCTGAGTTTTTCTTTAGTGTACATAGCTGTAACAGGACGTCTTTACTGGGGAAGCCATTGAGGACATCATCTAATAATCTACCTTGAATTGGGTGTTGAGCACCAGGCTTTGCAGAAACCTAAGCTGAATTTCCACTTGAGAGGGAGCTAAGAGCTGGAATATAAGTTCTTTCTTACAGACGTTCAAGGTAGTGCTACTGATATACTGCTGGGAGATATACAGGTTGCTCCTGGGATGGATTGATTTGTCTGAGCCCTGCATACACCCTCATGAATTCTTTTTGTAGTAAAAAGTATGGATTGGAAGAGAGTTATCTGAGATGAAGGGATTTGTCTCTGGCCAGAATGCAAAGCACAGGCCTCATGGTGCAGTGAGAAAGAACTTGCAATGTGGAGAAAAAGAGCTCAGTTCCAGGCCTTACTTTGTTCTGTGTGACCTTGGCAAGTCTATTCACTTCTCAGTGCCTCAATTTTTCCAACTTCAGCTTGAGGAAATTGGCTTAGAGAGTGGCCCAGTCTTCATGGGAATTCTTGGGCTCCCTTGAGAATCTGAGGAGAACTGTTTCCTAATCCAGTAACATTCACATATGTGCACTCAATAGTTAAGCTAAGTTCATGAAGTTCAACCCACAAGGTCATGTGTCCCAGGTTAAGATGCTGTAATAGGGGATCTAAAGGCCTTTGCTTTATGTGATTATCTGAATTTATGGTCAGATATTCACAAACACTGAAACCAGTTTAGCTGACTGGGAAGAACTTTATTGAGGCAAAACTAAAGTATCTATTAGACAATGAGGCAATTATCAGTAAAGACTCCAAATGACTTTGGTAAAATTATTCTTCAGATCAATATTCAGTCTCCCAAGGAGAGCATGGTAAAGTGCAAAAAGCACCACCTTAAGAGTTAAATTTTAGAGTTGTTGTTGTTAGTTGGGTTTTTGTTTGTTTGTTTGTTTTAAGTCAGTTCTGCCAAAAGCTAGGGTTGAGATTTTGAGCTGGAGACTTTCCTGCTCTGGCCCCCTTTCTCCTATAGGTAAATTGAGAGAACTGGAGCAGATGATCTCTGAGAGCCTCACTTTGTGAGCTTATGTGCGGAGGCATTGGCATACTCTACATTTGGTATTTGTTTTGGCTTATTTAATTTTACTCTTCCTCTTGTTCAATCAAAGTAGAGTTGTAGTGCTGGAAGAAGGGGCTGCCAAGTGTGATGTGTCCTGGGTTCCCCCCCCCACACACACACTGAGGCTTCTAAAACCACTTGAGGGAAACACTCCCCCCTGCCCTCCCTGCCCCTCAGCCTACCCCTAATACCAGTGGTTTGTGAGTTTAAAAGTAAAAGGCAGAATGGGTGTGGAGGCAAGTGAAATTAAAACTTTTTGTATGACTAAATAGTCCTGATTCAGTCAATCCAGTTCATCCAGTAGGGCTGGGGAGGTCCGGCCCGGTGGGGAGCAAAGGGGCTGTAACTGTTGTGGGCTGGGTGGGCGGCAATGGGCCCCTGAGTCTAGCCCAGCTCTGGCTGGAATCCTCAGGTGATGAAATGTTAACCAGGGCCCCTGTTCTCTACCCTCAAACCTTCATTTCTCTGCCCTCTGCTTTGGGTTAAGACTTGCAGCTGTGGTCTCCTTCAGCCTTTGGGCTCCTCCTGCATTCCCGGTCAGATTGTTCAGGTGAAATGATTAAAACATGGAATACTTTTAATTCTTTGCCTTTGATTTCCCAGTTTCTCCTGTCTGCTCCATATAATTTACTTCTTCATTCTTTTTCCTGTAGTATTTACTACAGGGTTTCACTATTGCTTATGGCTTCAGGTAGGATGGCTCCGTCTCTTCTATTAATACTGTTAGGTCATTAAGGGAAGGGCCTGTATTTCTTGACTGTCACAAAGAGATTTTCCATTGCAAAGAGAGGATTTACTAATATTGACCTAAGTGCTTTACACGGTGGCTGTTAGACACATGGGATCCTAGAGTGCGAGGTGGGAAGAGTTCTTAGAAAGCCTCTGGTTGGGGATTATGATGCAGTCATTCCAGGCTGGGGTCCAGGAATCTGTGTTTCCCACAATTTCCCTGGGTGATTCTGACTACCTGCCCAAATATAGGAGGATTTATCATGGTGGTTGCTGTTTTTTCCCACCAAAGTGCCCCATGCTGGAGTCTGGGTATAGAGCCTGAAGCACAAAATTTCTTTCAATCTTTACTCCATTAAAAGTGATACACGTTTTGCATTCCATTCCACAATACATCTGTGTCTGTTTTGCCACACACATCACACCCACACACACACACAACTGTGTTAGTTTACTCTACAGTAAATTAATGGAGCATCCAGAACCTTTGGCTACATCTGCAGCCCTGCACACTGACATGCATCCCAGAAGTACAAAGTGCCTAGCTTCCGTGTAAATTCCAGTACAACCTCTTTATTCTATGGGGAGGGCAAAATGAGACCTAAAGCAATTTAGTAAGTATATGGTAAGTAACATTAAGACAAGCATCATATCTACTGATCACTCTAGCATGGTAAGTTTCAAACAAATATTCATTGAGTCAGTGAATGAGCTATTCTTGCCTCTTACCCTCCTCACTACACCGTCCTCTTCCAAAGGTGAAGGGAGGAAAGGAGAAAACTTTAAGGAACAGAGTGTAGACATATTCAAAACACTGCCTTTCTCAGATATTTTTCATATCTAGGTGAAGTATATACATAATCCATATTTTATAAGTGAACTGCCACAATGGGCCAACAACTTTTCTAGGGTCACATAACTAATAAATGATAGATCTAAGAGTTATAGCCAGGACTGCCTGCCTCTAGAGCTGTACTCATTCCGCTACAGTATATTAGCTCCTGTAGAAGAAAATGGACATATGTTTTTAGGAGTGAAATATCTGAAGGGCTATCATATGAAAGAAGGCTCACTCTTGTTCTAAGGGGCCCTGAGAGATATAACTAGAAAAGAAATTAAAATCACAGAGAGCAAAGATTTCAACGTCATACAAGGAAGAAGACTCTGGAAGTCAACACAGGCCAAGGAGTAGGCTTGGAGGATTCAAGCAGAACTTGAGTGAATTATGCTGAGGGCTGATTTCAGTGTCAGATGCGTGCTTAGATGAGATGACATCTCATTCTAACATGAGAGCTGATGCTGCTATAGATGATTGTTCATTTCTAAATTCCACCAGTGAAAAATAGAAAGGAACCACACCATCAAAAAATCTTTACAACTTCCTTAAAGTGGCATGGAATATAAATATTATATTTACCCTTTGCATTTGCCTTTTGGAATAGCAAGATAGATAGCGAAGCTGATAATAAGATAAAATCTTTGGACTATGCTTCTTTATCAACATAATCTATTAGAATAGCTCACAATCACCTTACTGCCCACAGGGTTAGCAGATAGCACAAGGGAACTATTGGAAATTTTAGGGATAAATTGGAACGTCATTTAAAAGCTCTTATTTTAAAAGTGGTTTTGTAGAGGATGGATTAAGTTTGAGAGCCCTGATTGCCTTTTGCCTACTGACCTTGCTACATTTTACTCTCTGCTACTTTTTCTTCCTCAAAAAAGCACTTCTTTTCTTTTGTTTCCTTATTTCTTTCCTTCCCTGTTGCCTATTCCCTGCTCACATATTGTCTGAGTGCTTCGGAACTCTGGCTATTGTTTTTAAGTTTTTCGTTTGGATTGTTGAGTGTTCCAAAGACAACGGGCTATATAGAAAGCTCTAAACCAGAGCTCAATTACCAAAGGTGACTTGGTGCCTTAGAATATTTGCAAAGTCACTTAGGATACTCGCAAAGCAAAGGCACCCAAAAGTGAGAAAAGGTACTTTGGAAGATTTCACTACTTGGCATTTTAAAAAGCGTCCTTAGTAGTCAGATTCAGAATTGTGCTGGATTTTCTCCCATGTAGCTTTTGGGGTAGCTTTTTTTTCTTTCCTATTACATAACAGGAGTAACAAATTATTCAGTGCTTAAGGCTTCTAAAGATCTGACCCAGCATAAAGTTAAAATGATGAACGTGATTATGATTACTTTAAACTGTGTTGCTGTTGTTTTTTTCCTTCTAGTGGAGGTTGATCAAAGAACTGAAGGAAAAGGAGCCTTTTCTGATTTCTCTGTAATGGAAATAGGTGTGACTTCACTGGAAATCAGTGTTGAGTTTGTACTCTGTGCCGAATCCTGCCCACAGTGCTGAGTGCTGAGCAGAGAACTTGCTGACCCCGTCCCTGCCCACTTGGGGTTTACACTGTAGTTGAAGACTAGTGATACCTCATTCCCTGGGACTCAGGACCCACACGTTTGTTAGGTGTGGACCAAGTTAACCTGATTTTTACCTGTCTATAGTGTTTGGGCACCAGTCCCAACCTTTCTGACTCTTTGGGCTAGCAGAATATATAACCCATGCCTGCTGCTCTTCACCCCACCCCCTTTCCCTCTCTCTTCACAGAGAAAACTCATGGAAGCTGAAAAGATGAGATAGAAAATAGCTTCCAAAGCCCTACAATTTAGCTTAAAAGCAGGTGGCACCAAGTAACGGAACTTGACTAGCATTTTAAAAAAAATAGCTGGGGGAAGTAACAATCAGTTTGAGAGGAAGGATGTGCGTTCCAAATTAGAGCACTGCACTGATGGACATGCTCACCCATCTCCTGGTTGCCCACTGATAGCTTGGACTAAGGTTTTACAGGGCCCTCCTCTTTGTACATTGAGTATTGAGCTGCACACATCTTCTCCAGAACCCGGTCAGTGGCTGACCTGTATGTAGCTGGACATTACACAGTTTCAGCTCAACTCCCTGTGGCTTCATGGAGAGAAGGGAAGATATTCAGACTTGCCTCTTTTTTGAAGGATGAGAGTTTCAATGCCAACAATGGAGTTGTAACAGTTGTGTTCTAGGACTGAGAAAGTTAGATAGTCAGAAGTTAGGTGATGCTTGTCTTATACCCAAGGGTCAGAGTAAGATGTCTTTTTTCTTTTTGATTTGTTTTTAAAATCAAAGTTATTTTGTGTCATGGTTTAACCTTTCAGATCATTTAGCAAGACTTGTTATGAAAAAGAGCTATCCTCTGTCCTCCTCCTCTCATACCCTGATTCCCCAAGGTAACAACTTTCCATCCTTTTGGCTGGTTCTTTTGATATTTACCATGATAGCTCTAAAAATCATGCTCCAATTTCCACCTCTCATGGCTTCCTTGTAATGAAGATGGGGATTTAGCTTTCTCTCATCCCCCCAACCCCATTACAACCCCCCTCACCATTCCAATATAGTTAAATGCCAATCTTGGTTTGATCGACATTCAGTGTTCATGGGTTTTATATGCAAGCAACATTTACTTCTATGCCATGTAAGATACTAAAGTTATTTTCCTTTTCTGCAGAGTACTTTATTTTTCTGGGCATTAGTGATTATTACCTTTTCCTTTCTTCTGTTTTCTTTATACTTATTACTAAAGAATCCCCAATTCTCCCCAGTTATGTAAACCTCCTCTCCATACTCTCAAACACATTAAGCATTCTGTTAGTTTAATCTTGAAAACATCACTATTGGAGCCTTCTGAGCTGCTTCAGGCTGAGCGGGTTGCTCTCTAGGCCTGCTGACAGCTGTCATTCCAGGACCCCTGCACCATCATCCTGGGGAATTTTCTTCACCTTTTGGGGGATTAAAGCCTGTTTCCTAGAATCTATATCTTCTTTCTAGTTTAATGCCCACTTAACTGGCATACTTGCCTGAGAAAGAGTGCAAGGGGGACTGATTTATTGAAAACTTTTAGGTCTAAAATTGTTTTTATCCTATACTCATGCTTGAATGTTTGGCTGACTATAGAGTTCTAGGTGGAATTAATTTTCCCTAAGCATTTTGAGGGGATTGCTTTATTGCCTTCTAGCATTTCATGTTACTATTGAGAAGTCCCATGTCATTCTCATTCTTGATTTTTGTAGGAAAGCTGTTTTATCTCTCTTTAAGATTTTAAAGGATCTTCATTTTATTGCATTATTTATTTGAAGTTTTCCTCACCTTATTTCTTTTCTTTTTCTGTTATATTTCTGGGATGCCTGTTATATGGTTGTTGGATTGATTTTCTGAGCTTTGCTATATTTTCTCTATCATTTTTATCTTTCTGGGCATTTTCCTCAATTTTATTTTTCAACCTTTCTATTGAGATTTTCATTTCTCTTATCATTTAAGGTCCAGCAGCTCTTTCTGTTCTTTAAATTAAAAAAAAAAAAGTTGTTCTTGTTTTATGAACTCTGCATCTTCAGTTATATCTCCGATAATATTACTAATAGTTTTGAAAAAAATGTCCCATTCTTGCAGAGCCTGTATCCTTCAAGATGTTCATTGCCAATGTGTCTGTTTTTGTTACTGTCTCTTATATTAGATACTACTTAGATAATAGCAGAAAAAAGTTGATTGGAAGCTCTGTGCACCTAAAGTGGGCTGTTTACTTTCGTTTTCAGTTTAGGGTGATCTGTGTGGGCTGTTTCCTTGGAGGATTCCTTAATGGTAGTAGATATATATATACATATATATATATATATATATATATATATATATATATATATATATATTTTTTTTTTTTTTTTCTTTTTCTTTTTCTTTTGTAGCCTGGTTAGATTCCTAATGAAGAATCTCCCAGCTTCCTGCTTGGAGAATGTATGCCTGGCTGCCCATGGAAGGAAAAAGAATGGAAGTTTTAACATTGAGAATATAAAATTTCACTTAATCCCTGTTTTCAAAATGGTATCTCATCCTCCACTGTGCCTGGTATCCCAATCAGAATAATTGTTTTTAAAAACCTTTTCAAGTGAATAAATCACTTATATTTTGCAGGTTTGAGGAGAGGCAGTTACTCACCTGTCCAGAATAGGATTGGTAATCTGCGGGTATAACTGCTACTTCAACAATCCCCCGTTTTGTATTTTTACCCTAACTCCCATTTCCAGAGTTAGAGGAATGCTACTGCTTCACAAACTTTTAAGGAATCTGCTGTGTAATTCAGGTAGCTTCTCAGCTTTCCCACTGCTGATTTAAGATTTAGCTCTTTAGGTCCATTAATCAGTAACTCTAATCTGTTTGCATTCCAGCGTCCAAAAAAAAATTTTTTTTTTTTTTGGTATCTGTCGTCTTCCTCACTCTCCTTGTCCTGGTAGGCTTATACCTTAGATATCTTCATCATTTTAAGACTAGGTTTTGGGAGAGTGTGGCGCTGATGCATGCATTCACTGTCCTTTAGCTAGAAGCATTCAGAACAGGGTCTCCTGGGAAAGCCAGGGGTGGGCTTTGGTGGAGGAGTCTGTGTATCTCTTGAAACTGTATACAACTAGTGTCTTTATGTGTATTTCCCACATTTAGAAAATCTATAGCTTTTGTCAGAGTCTCAAAGTGATTTATGACCTCTTCAAAATCCAAGTATCGTTTCTCTAGAAGCCAAGTATAAGTTACATCAGGAAGAAAATATACAAGCTTGAATATACCCAACTTTAGTAGCCCAGACCAGCTACTCCTTCATTTAGAGATACTGCTAAGTGAAAGCTTCAGTTGGAATTTTCAAGGAATAGTGCTTGAAAACCAATTCGTTCCTATCCCTTTTGCCACGTGGGATCCCCCGCTCCTACGTACAAGTAACCACTGCTGTATCTTTGAGCAGAGGGCACTCAGATGTTTGAAATCATAGGTGGAAACTAACTGAACTAGATGAGATTTTGTGATTATCTAGCCAGAGGTAGCAAACTCAAGTGCCAGATGGTTATTTGCATGAGAAGAATGAGCCATGAACAGGGCAGCAGAGAGTGGGACAGTTTATGGTAAACCAGAGAGCATGTGCCTCATTGAAAAAGGGCAGAAGCTACCTAGCGTCCAGCAATTGCCATGTGGAGATATGAGCACCATGTGAACAAGTCTTCTGATTTTTCCAAAGAAGCTCGAAATCTCATCTAGTTCAGTTAGTTTCCACCTATGATTTCAAACATCTGAGTGCCCTCTCCTCAAGGATACTGCAGTGGTTACTTGTATGTAGGAGTAGGGGATCCCACGTGGCAAAAGGAATAAGAATGAATTGGTTTTCAAGCACTATTCCTTGAAAATTCCAACTGAAGCTTTCACTTAGCAGTATCTCTAAATGAAGGAGTAGCTGGTCTGGGCTACTAAAGTTGATTATATTCAAGCTTGTATATTTTCTTCCTGATGTAACTTATACTTGGCTTCTAGAGAAACAGCACTTGGATTCTGAAAAGGTCATAAAGTTGGAAATCTGAATTTCTAAAATGTGTTATTTTCTTTTCTCTCTTGGCATACAGTACATTTTGAAAAATTAAAAGGTATGGGCCAAACTAAAATATATGCCAGCCAGAGTTAGCGCCCAGGCCATTGATTTGGGATATCTGATCTAATGCATCCTTCTTCCTTTGCATGTAAGGAGACTAAGGTTTGGAATGAGGAAGCTCCCGTGTCAATGTCACCTGATAGGAAGCTCTAGATGGGTCCTTGGGCACCCTGAATAGTTCTTCACCCTTGTATAGAACAGTCAGGGAACTGGTGGCCCTGTGGTGTGTGTGTGTGTGCAGACATGTGTGCATGTGTGGGAGAGAGAGAAATTTGCACTGGGGACGGGATGAACTTTGGTGAGGAGATAGGATGAAGAAAGGACCAGGATGGAGAGAGGGCTGCTTTTGTTCCCAACAGCTATACTTCTCAGAGTTTTCTATAGAGTGATACAGAATTGGAAGGGGATGGTGAGGTAGTGGTGGAGAGTGAGGCAACAATGCTAAGGGGTTTTAAATAATTGTAGAATATTCCAGTACTGTCTGACAGAATTTTTTGTGATTATGGCAAAGTTTTGTATTTGTGAAGTCCCAAATGGTAACCACTAGTCACATTGAAATGTAGCCGATACAACTGAGGGCCTGAATTCTTTGTTTTATTTTATTTTATTTAAAGTAATTTAAATTTAAAAGGCACCTGTGGCTAATGGCTACTGTATTGGGCACTGCAGGATAGACCAACATATTCTGAAGTGTGTTGTGTCTTCCTGTGTGTAGTATGTGGATAACTAAGTTATCCACAAAAAACATGTCTATTTTTATAACTATGCCTACCTCCTACACACACACAAACACACACACACCAAATATATCAAGCCCATGATTTCATGAATATCGTTTCTGATTGAGACCAAGTTTTAAAAGGGAGAAATTTAAAGAAAAAAAAAATGTTGAGCAGGGCAGTCAACCATGGATCAATGGCAAAGTTCTCGCTTGCTGTGCTGGAGACCAGGGTTCGATGCCCGGTGCCTGCCCATGCAAGAAAAAAAAAAAAAGGTTGAGCAAACATTTTTAGTAAATATAATAGTGAATAGTATATAGGTGGTACACATATATGGCAAATATCTTCAAGGTGATACAATGACAGAAATTTGGACAACGATGACCTGTAAATGTATTTATCAAACTATAGTCCACAGACACACTAGTGACTTATGAAATATTATTTCACCATAAGAAGTGTCCCAAAGGCAAGTAAAATAAGTTCTGGAAAATTTTGAAGAGATGTTTTGCTTGTTCGTTTTAACTGCAGAACTTTTCAAAGTCTTAGAAAAGTTCAGGAACTCATTTGAGTCTCAGGAGAGGAAACAGAATGCGGCATTTCTCAGACATCTTTGAACAAGGAGTGACCCCCTTTTTTCCCTTAATGGCCACCATTGTCTAGTGGTCTCACAACCCAATGTAGGAAACAATATGGCAATTTAGCCTGTGAAGAGCCAGAGAGTAAATGTTTTAGGCTTTGTGGGCCCTGCAGTCTCTGTCTCAGCTCTTCAGCTCTGCCCTTGTAGTGCAGGAGCAACAGGAGACAATCCATAAACAGATGGGCGCGGCTGTGCGCCACAAAACTTTAATTTGCAAAAACAGGCGTCAGGCTGGGTTGGGCCCTGGGCTGTAGCTTGCAGGCCCCTGACCCAGACGCTGCACAAACACTCCCAGATGTGGCTCGGGGCCGCCCAGACCTTTCCCAGTCTTAGCTGGTTTCTTAGCGCTTCTAGAGGCTTTTCAAGGCCCCCCAAATGCTCGGTCTGTTACCTGTGAGTCATGCTGCATCCTCCCTTGGGTGCTCTTTGGGAGGGAGCTCAGTCCTGGACGAGCCGAGCCGAGGTGGAATCCTGCTGGGGGCAGGTAGGGGCAGCTCTGGGCCTTGGAAAGGGGAGGAGGATGTTCTTTTGGAGATTCTGTACTCAGCTAGAAGAACCTGCCGAGGAAAGGTAGCCGCAGAGCCTTGCCACTGCCAAACTGTGTAAGTAGGTAGGAGAGGGAAGACGATGTGGCAGAGGGAGGGGCACTGCTAGAAACATTTCATTGGTTTCTAGTTTTGCCAGTGATCAAACTGAATTTAATCTCATGACAACTTGAAAGTAGAGGCTGTGGAAAGAGCATGGGCTCTATGTCAGACAGACTTAGGTGCGAATGCCAGTTACTAGGTATGTGGCCACGTGGACTGGCCGTTCTGAGCCTCTCTGTAAAATGAGAATGATGATAATAGTAACCAGCATTTATTGAGTATCCACTATGTGCCATTATGTCCTGTGCTAGACTCTGGAGAAAGACAGAAGAGGTTACTGCCCTTGTGAAGCTTACATCTTTACTGGGGGTGGGGAGAGGCAGACAGCATCCGAGTAATCTAGAGAAGTGCATGAAGGAAACAGAATGACACATAGAAGGTAAGGCCAGGGTTGCAAATACCCACTTTAGCTAGGGTAAAAGGGGCGGGCTCTCTGTGGAAGTCATGTTTAAGCTGAGCTTGAAGGAATAAAGGAGCCAGCTTTTATTTTTTAAACTTTTTAAGATTGTATAATGCAATATATATATACAAAGCAAAGCAAGAAAAAAAGCGTTAGTTTTCAAAGCACTCTTCAACAAGTAGTTACAGGACAGATCCCAGAGTTTGTCATGAGCTACCATACCATCATCTCAGATTTTTTCCTCTAGTTGCTCCAGAATATAGGAGGCTAGAAGGAATATTTTTTAATCATCACAACTGATTTTTTTTTCTTTTTTTTGTGAAAAATAACATATACACAAAAAAGCAATAAATTTCAAAGCACAGCACAACAATTAGTTGTAAAACAGATTTCAGAGTTTGGTATGGGTTACAATTCCACAATTTTAGGTTTTTACTTCTAGCTGCTCTAAGACACTGGAAACTAAAATAAATAATCAATATGATTCAGGAATCATATTTATTTGTTAAACCTTACTTTCTCTGTATAACCCAGGGATATTTCTATCCCATTTTTTAGGGGTATTTGGGCTATGGCCATTCTAACTTTTTCATGTTGGAAGGGGCTGTCAGTAATATGGGGTAGGGAGATGGAACTAGCTGATATTCTGGAGAGGCTGGGCCCTCTAGGTTTTAGGACTTATCTGGTCTAGGGACCCATCTGGAGGTTGTAGGTTTCTGGAAAGTTAGTCCAGTGCATGAACCTTTGCAGAATCTTATATATTGTCCTAGGTGTTCTTTAGGATTGGCTCAACGGTTTTGGTTGGGATTTGAGCCAACTCTTGTTTATTGAGTCCTGACCACAAACCAGTCACCTGCCTTTAAGTGCAGAACCTCATGTGGTGTTCATAGTAACAGTGAGGTAAGCACTAATGTCAGCTCCATTTTATAAATGAGAAAAGTATGGCCAAAGAGGATAAATATTTTTATCCAATGCCACACAGCTAAAGAAGGGCTATGTAGGGACTGAAACCGATTTCTTTCTGAATCCAATTGCCTGCTTCTTCTTTGATACCCAACCTACCTCGCAAGGTGTGCTGAAGCTGACCTATGAATATGTGTGAAGTGCTCAGTTCAGCACCTGACATACAGTGGTTGCTTAGTAAATGTCAGCCTTTCCTTAATCCCATTCCTTCAACTCTAATGCTTTAGGTTGAGCTACTGGAGAGCAGACTCCCAAGCCTTAATCTGGAGATTTCTGCACCGTGGATTTCCACACTGACATTTCATATGTCTACGAAACGAAAGAGGTTCTTCAGCTTGGAGCTCTGGCCCCTTTCCTGACTGCAGCTCAGTAAATAAGGGAGGGAAGTAGGAGTCAGATGTGACAGGGAGACACAAATCCCTACCTAGACGTCCAGGCGAGTGCAGTCGAGTGTGAGGGTTGAAGGAAGTGATCGCAGGTCAGGCTTCTTAAGGTGGGTGTCCGAACCCTGCATGCCCCCCCAGCCCCTTCCCTTTCTGGTGTGTGCTCCCTAATATCTACCCTGCATCTCCCCAGAGCTGATGTTCGGAGATGAAAGCCAAGAAAATGCAACAAGCCATCGGCGGCACTCATTCAATTGATTTTTACACAAAATTTGCCTTCATGCACAAAGGATGGAAAAATGATCCCATAAATAATGGATAACAAAAACAAATGCAGGGAGAAAATCAATAGTCACACACTTGATACCACAGGGAGATGGGAGAGGAAAATATGGAGCCCGTTCCAGCTAAACGGCACCCTGGGGAACCCCTTTCTAGCACTTCCTGCTGGGAAGGGAGAGGCACATCTAGCCCTGGCCGGCCCCAGGAGCCAGTGAGCTAAATCCCTGGAGAGGGGTCTGGGCAAATTGAGTCTCTTGGAAGCCTCTGGCTTTTGTGGGTCTCAGGGAGGCCGGGGCTTCCCAATGTTTCAGAGTCAGTCTCAGGACATTGGAACCATCACCTCTTAAGGATCACTCTGGCTTCCAGCCCACAGACCAGAGTACAGGCTCTGTTTTTTCTCCTGGGCAATCTACAAGCCTCAGGAACACCAGAAGCCTTCTAGGGCTGCCAAAAGGCTTTCATCTTTCTCTTTACCTCTCTCTCTCTCTCTCTCTCTCTCTCTCTCTCTCTCTCTCTCTCTCTCTCTCTCTCTCTCGTTCCTCCCTTTATCTCATCAGAGCGAATTGCTCCCAGATCTGGGGCTCACAGAGGCAGTGTGGTTTGGTGCTAGGGGGTCTAATCCTTGTTCTATCAGTTAATCCATCTGACTGACTCTTGGCACGACACATAACCCCTCTGGACTTTATTTTCTCATCTGTCAAGTGGAGCTTATGAAATCTCTTCCTCTGATAGGAGGGACTCAGTCACCTGCTGTATGAAAGGCACCTGGCATATAGTAAAAGTTTGAACAAAAAGTGGGTAAAATTATCCCCAAATGACACCTGAAATGTGTCCTTCCTTTCCTGCTGACTCCCACTGAACACGCCCAGCAGTAACAGGGGAGGGCACCTATTTCTCCTCACTTTTGTCAATGCCCCCAGCAAATCTTCAGCATGCCACAAGTCCCTTCACCAGCAGCCTCTAGCTGGCTTTGCAGCCTCTACTCCGGCCACTTACACTCTGCATCACCTTTTCCTTCAAGTCCCTGCTCAGTGCTGCCTCCTCTGTGACACCCCCTGTGCCTCCCTGAGCTGAGCAGACAGTTACTCCTTCCTCTGCTCTCCCACAGCACCATGTAGATAATATTTTTTAGCCCTTGTCACACACGTATTACCTCTCCCAGTATCCTCAGTGAGAATTATAAATGCTCGGTTAATATTTACTGGTTGGCCATGCAAGGTCCTATGCTCAGCTCCGTTTAGGGAAACAAAGATGAAAAGGCAGGATCCCTGCCCTCGAGGAACTTACAGCTCTTGTTGAAATTCCCTAACCCTGGCTACTTAGATACATGTTCATTTATTAGTTTCTATAGGGGTCAATGAATTCCTGTGAACAATGCAGTGAATTGTACACAGAGTTATGGGAAGGCACGTGTGCCTTAAAGAGAATAGATACACATACACAAGCCTATCTGAAATAAACTTTTGTGTTTTAGGGGGAGGAACATGCAAGGGAAAAAAAATGACTTTGCTGAAGTAAATGGGACACTTAGAAATAACCAAAACACTTTGTCCAGCAAAGGACGCATTTCACTAGCAGGCTGAATCAGATAGTTCAGCTCCCAGAACAGAAATGATGCAGTTCAAGAAACCACAATAAGGTAAAGAAAAAGTTCTTAGAAGGAGAAAAAGTTGAAATGAGAAAGAAGCAAATGCTGAAATGCTGAGTTTCAGCTTGCCGGGACCAACCGCTTAAATGAACGAGAAGGGGGTTTTGAGCTTCTCATTCTCTTGACTACCCGATGTGAAGCCCCAAACGTATCAGAGGAGCTTGATCCTTAATGTGGATTATTATTTTATAAATTATTAAGAAGAGCAATATCTCTCCATTTACTGAATGTCATAACAAAAGAGATAGGAGGGAAACCAAGACATTGTCTACCCAAAGAGCCCAGCATTTGGACAGTGTAAAGTCACTAAATAATTCAGCAGCTATTTGAAAGTATAGTGTTTTGTAATTTTGACAGAACCATCTTAGTCTGGCTCTCTGTAGTGCAGAATTTTAAAAAGATGCTCGCCTCCATGACGATCTATTTCTAGGAGAAAAGGGAGTTGTGTGGAAACGCTGGTCGGGAGAAAGAGGGCTGTCTAATTAGAGAGCTTTGTGTTTACTCTGATTTTAAACTTTCATGAGACTTTCCAGGGTGACGTCGAACCATTTCCTAGCAATATCTTTTACTTCTTTCTCTGTGCCCACACATTTGGGTTCTGACTATACGAATCTGAGCCTGGTACGTCCAGGTGTAGGAGGTGATTGTAATAGAATGACAGACTGACAGTTGACAGCAAACAGATGTGGCCCCATGAACCGTTCCAGTGAGGCTGACCATGTCCTGATCTGGCTTATTCAGAGAAGACAGAAACACCAGATCAGCCATGTCAGGAAGAGGATGCACCCTGAGAGAGCTGGGGTGGGATGAGGCAAGGAGGAGGAAGGCTGGTCCTAAAGGAAGCTATTATTCATAATTTTTTATTGGTTTGTTTATATCTGGTCTTAACTCCAGTGAGGACTTCATGCAGTTTACCATTATCCATACAATTAAAACAAAGTATTCTGAGAATGACCAGGAAGCTGTATTGCATTAAGTTAAGACACTACTTTGATATCTTGGCTGCACAACTCACAGACCTTGGGCAGGTGGCTATATCCCTGGATGCCTCAGTTTCCTGATCTTTAAAGAGACACATAGTAATCACACTTACCCTTAGGGTTCTTGTGAGGAGTATACCAGAAAATGATGTAAAGTAGCAGAGCAATGCTTGGCACATGGTAAGTGTTACATGTCAACTATGATTATACCTTTGCCCTTAGCTCTTCTGACCCCCAAGTCTTGGGGTAAGGAAGTAGCTAGTTACAGAGCACAGTGCTCTGTGTTTAATGCGGCTATCGAGTGAGAGCCTTCTGCAAGTACTTATTGGCAAGACAGACTCCAGTGGATGAGTTATGTAAGTGGCATCCCAGAGGTCCTGGCTTGGATGCAAACCAATTAAGTTAAGCACTTACCGCAATCACAAGTGCAACTCATAGGTTTTAAAGTGGGAAGAGAGTATATGTGAACTTGGCTTTGCAGTACTTTGCTTTGTCAACTCCATTAGAAATATAGCCTGTGAAGTTTTCATTCTAGTTCTAAGTTCTAGAACTTAGAGAATTCTGGATCTGCCTCTTTCTAGCTGTGCAACTGTGGACACTTGCTTGTACTTTCTAGAACAAAATTTCTTCATCCAAAAAAAAAAAAAAGGGTTCAGTGCAGGTTAGGAAACAGAAATCATCCTAGGAATTTTGAAGCACAAAAAATTTAATGCTGGAAATGAAGTACCTACAAAACTGTTGGAAGGGCTGGAGGCCTGGACAGTAGGTTGGAATGCAGGAGTGACTCCTAGATCACTGCAGGACATTGGGGGAGCTATTACCTTTTAGGATACTGAGGATTCGGTAGCTTGCCATTGGTACAACTGAGGTCAAGAAGATGCCATCTTAGCTGCTACCCAGGGATCAGGAAACCGTGATTGACATGTAGGTGCCTGGACACTGGACCACTGAAATCAGTGCCACCATCACTGCAAGTGACTCTGAAAGCTGGAGATAAACTGTTAGAATCTTCATAAATTTTCTTGCTGGGTGAAAAAAGCAAACATAATAGAAAATTGCCTTCCGCCTCACTTCTGCCTTCTAAATCTTGCCTGAGTGCACTGAATTCACAGAATCTATCTCCCATATAGAAACTTAGCATCAAGGGGGTTTGGAAATAAATTATTAGCCTTTCAAACCTCTGTAAAATAGGAAGGCCCTCAAAGAAGGTGGGCATTGATATGACCAACTGGTCATATTCAGCCCACAAACTTACTACCTTATACCACCTTTAGAGTTATTGTGAGGATTAAATAAAATAACGAAGCACATTGAACACTATGTAGCAAAGCGTAGAAATCAATAAGGTATTTTTACTACCATGACTGTGATCATGGTCAATGCTTCATCTTCTGGAAATACTCAAAGGGTACAATTCCTTTTCTCAGGTGCCAGGCTGACTTTCTGCGAGGGTGGGAGAATTGTCTAGCTTGCTCAGTGTCCTCCCGACCCAAGGCTCTGCCATAGGTGCCTATAAAAGCCTCTTCATGCCAGGGTCTCAGGGACCCGCTCCAGGTCATGCTGCCTCTTCTCCATTCAAAACCGCTTCTCTCTTTCCTAACCTCTAAGGTGCCCACCCTCTTGCCTCTAGCCAAGTTTTTATTCTGTCTTGCTCTCTTCATGGTGGGCCCTCGATAGAATGGATTGCTTGGCTTGGACCCAGTTTCATCCATGGCTAGCATGCTTCACACCCCCTTACTCATTCCCGCCCTCTGAACCCTGTGCAAGACATGGAGTCTAAGACCCTATTTGTCCAGCAAAGAAACTATAAATAATTAAGTAGAAGAAGATGGAAGAAAATGAGAGTTTCAAGATAACGCTCTAACAAAACAGGTTTGTCTAAGGCAAATGCAGAGAAAATTTATCTTCAGAGTCTTCCCACTTCTATTTTGTTGTTGTTGAAGGTTTTCCATTTATATATCAAACTTTGTAGTTGCCTTTTCAGGCAGAACCATAATAAACATTCTCAAAAAAACCATACTTGTTTTCTGTCTCATTTGGGGGTGGGGATGGGTCTTGTAAAGTGGCCAGTGAGCTTGGGGATTCTCAAATCTGCCTGGGCCTCACCTTGGGCCAATTGAATCAGAATCTCAGAGCGTCAAGTAAAGGCCAGGCAACAGTATTTTTTTTAAAGCTTTCCAGGAATAATAATTATAATATGCCATCAGGGTTGAGAACCACTTGATTAGATAATCTGACACTTTAACTTGGCTTGCCATGTCAAAAGGTACGAATGTCTTAATGTGCTGCTCCCACTAGATTCTTTATTTCTCTCTCACAAGGACTGTCTATAGGCAATGCCAAAATTCAAAAGATAAATTCAGTGTTGGCATCTCCAAGCTGGATGGAAGAGCTGTGCAATGGGTAAAGTTTTTGGGTTAAGACAATATTTTAATATGTTTAATTTATACCATTCAGCAGGTGACTTTTCCACCTATAGATAGAACCAGTTCTAGCAGTTAATTGTTAATCCTCGGTAAAAATTATTTTTATTCTTTAAAATGAAATTATATTTTATTCTTTATTGTTCATTGTTATCCTGGGTATGTTAATTAACCTCTGAATTCCCATTTCTTCATTTCTTCAATAGGGATATTATTGGTTTGTACCTCAGAGAATTATATTGTGAAAATTATATGTGATGGCATATATAAAGCATTTGTCACATCAGAAGTGAAAAATACATTTGACTGATTATTACTATTATTGTGTTATGTTATTTATGCATTGGCATAGTGTTTAGATGTTGTCTGAAAACTAGGGGATGTCAACAGGTAAATAAATCAACATCCTTGGGTCTGTGATCATTAGGAGGAATTAAAATGTGTCCCCTCCAGGAATCCAGGAGTACTGCTTAGCATGGAATAACCTTAATGGAAATTTCCAATAGGCACAGGTAGGTTTAGAGTTACTTATCTGGTTTATTTATTCAATTTGAACTACCCCTGCTCTTAATCTGTAGAAGTCAGTGGAATAGATATCATGTCGAGTTGTTTACTATCCCATTTTTCACAGGTACTCGGTTACCAAAGTTTGTTATGTGAAAATCCAAGATGTTCTAAATACCGTATATTCGCTATAGTATGAATGGCAATCTTGAAAATTTTGAAACAACTCATGTGTAACAAAAATGCAACAGATGCAACAGTAAACCATGGTAATGTGTTCATAAACTTAATGACCTTGATGAATGTTTATTTTGTGTCAGGCATTGAACTAGTTTTATGGAAAGAAAGATAAACAAGACTTGGGGTGCCTGGATTGGTTCAGTGGGGGAGTGCCCACCTTCCACACCTTCCATGCGGGAGACCCCGGAATCCTGGACCATGCGCCATGCTCCCTGCCAATTAAAAAAAAAAAAGTCTGGACTGACTGCTGTGACAAGTAAGATAATCATTGAAAGCAATGGTTTAAGGACTATTTAATAACACTGAAAGAATAAGATATTAAGTAAAAATATGTAGAATATAAAATGGTACGTAGTAAAGTTTCATACACTGAATGTACTTTTCAGAAACCTAAAAACTTCAGATAGTCCCTAGGCCTCTGAATCCCAGAGGGGCCAGCCTCTCGGAGAACATCAACCAGTTACATCCCCCTATTCTATATTGTTGACAATCCCTTTTCAACTTGAAAAAAAGTTAGAACGGGCATGCCCAAATATCCCTAAAGATTGGGAGAAAGGCCAAAGGAGAAGGAGGAGAAGTTAGGATTTAACAAATGAGCATGACTGCTGAAATATTATATTGCTATTTTTTTTTTAGTTTCCAGTGTCTTGGAGCAGCTAGAAGGAAAAACCTAAAATTGTGGCACTATAACCCATACCAAACTCTGAAATCGGTTCCATAACTACTTACTAAAAATGTACTGTGAAATTTACTGCTGTTTTGTATATGCATTTCACAATGTAAAATATTTAAAAATATTAAACTTAATTTAAAACCAACAGAACGAAAGAAAATCTTGGTCTCTGAGATTCCACAAAAGTTTCACACACCAAGTTTACTCTCCAGAAACCTACAACCTCTAGATGGTTCCTAGGCCAGATAAGTCCTGAAATCCAGAGGGGCCAGACTTTCCAGAACATCAACTCATTCCATGCCTCATGTCATATTGTCGACACTCCTTTCCAACATTAAAAAGTGAGAATGGGCATAGCCCAAATAACCCTAAAGATTGGGATAAGGATCAAGGGAGAAGGAGGAGTTATAACAAGAGAAGAGAGGATTTAACAAATAGATAAGACTGCTGAATCATTATATCAATGTTTCTTTTAGTCTCCAGTGTCTTGAGCAGCTAGAAGGAAAAATCTGAAAATGTGGAACTGGAACCCATTACAAACTTTGAAATCTGTTCTACAACTATTTGTTAAATTGTACTTTGAAATCTATTACTTTTTTTGTATATATGTTATATTTCACAACAAAAAAATGTTTAAAAATGGTACATAGATGGTCATCTGGGAAATACAATAAAAACCACAGACATACTACTTTATACCCACCAGGATGACTATTTTTAAAAAATGGGGAAAAAATTCAAAAAAACAGGGAATGACAAATGTTAGCAAAGATGTGGAGAAACTGGAACTCTCATATGCTGTTGGTGGGATTATAAAATAGCACAGCAACTATGGAAATCAGTTTGGTGGATTTTTAGACAGTTGAAAGTAGAATTACCATATGACCTGGTCATCCCACTTCTTGGTATATACACAAAGGAATTGAAAGAAGGGACTCGAACAGATACTTGTCACGAATATTCAGAGCAACATTATTCATGATAGCCAAAATCAATGGATGAATGGATAAACAAAATGGGGCATATACATACAATGAAATATTATTCAGCTGTGAAAAGGAATGAGGTGCTGATCCATGTTACAATGGGGATGAGCTCTGAAGATGTAATGTTGAGTGAGACAAGCCAGACACAAAAAGACAAATATGTAACCTTACTTAAATGTAATATCTAGTGAATTCATAGAGACAGAAAGTAGATTACAGATTACCAGGGATTAGAGGATGAGGGAAAGAAGAGTTATTGCTTAATGGGTGTAAAGTTTGAGGTGATGAAGTTTTGTTAATAGATGTTGGTGATGGTAGCACGGCATTGTGAGTTCAGTTAATACAACTGAATTGAAAGTGGCCAAAATGAGAAATTTTGCGTTGTATATACATTACTATAATAAAAAGTTAAAAGACACGTAGAGTATAATTCCCTTGATATTAATTAATGCCCAGAAAAAGACGAAAATAAATACAGTATATAAGAATGCTGACTAGTAATTTTGTTAAATTGGTGGGATTATGGCTAGATTTCCTGCTTCAGTTCTCTATTTTCCTTTTTTTTCCTATTTTTAGATATAACTTAATAAAGAATTTAAACATAAAATGCTTTTTTTTGTATGCTGTATGGCAAGGTCACGTCTCATTATTTTTCCATGTGAGTTTCCTGTTACTGCTGTAAACATAAAACGTCTTAAAAAGAAACCCCCATTTTGAAAAGTAGTCCTGAAATCAAATCAGAAATTACCCACTGCCTATCTTTTTGGTACCTCTGCCTTAACATCTCCTTCATTTTAGGTCTCCCTGAAAGCAAAGACTGAGACATGAACTTGGTGCAGGTAGTTTATTTGGGAGGCAGTGCCAGGCAGCCTGAGTGAGAGAAGGTGGAGAGTGAGGCATGGAATAAAGAAATATTAATTCAGGATGCATTACTGAGCTGGTTACTACCATGGCATTTGGGGGCCTGGGGACCCCCTGGGGAGTCAGGTTAACTGTGCTTCAGCTAGACTGTCCCTCCAAAAGATGAGAAGCTAGACCTTTATCTACTGACTTCCAGTCTCCACTGCTCAAGGATTGCTCTTAGGAGCTTCAGCTCTCTCCAACTTCCAGGCTGCACTGCACCTGGTCTAAGTGGCACCCTTGGCCTTGGAGAAAGCCTTGAAGCAGAATAGCAGAGAGACAACAGGTTGGGAGCTTCAGGTGAGGTACTGATAGTGTACATGGAGCTAACCACAAGTGCACTGGTAAACGGAAGGCATGGGCAGGGCACATAAAATACCTCCAGTATCCAAAATGTCTCAACTTAAAGGTCTGTCTCCCTGGTGTTCAATGTTTATCAACACCCCAGAGATCTGGAAAGCAGGCTTCTCACAGTTGGGAATGTGTGGGAATGAGACCAAATTCAATGCGTACCAAGTCCTGAAAGCTCCCAAGAGTCTGGCATGATGGGCCACATTTAAAGGTGCAATTTAAATAGCGGGAAATGCAAATTCATTATTTATATATGGTTCTAGACAAGCAATTACAAAGACGTGGGTTTGGAAAATGTGGCTTTACAAGGGAAAATTTCATACACAAAAAGACAGGTGGGTTTGAGTTAAACATAACCATAAAATATGAACCAATAGAAATTTCTTTCACTCTCAGACCACTGTCTCTGCACTGACTGAGGGGGGATAAAAGGTCCACAATATTCTGAACTAGTCAGAATTCAGACCAACTAGAGTGTGGAAACAGGAGAATCACCAGTGTTGGCCTGAGTGATGCAGAGATGGGAGCAGAAACCCTGAATCTTAGGCTGAAGAAACTTAAGACATTTAGCCTAGAAAAGAGAAACCTCAAAGAGGCAAGAAGGGAGAAGGATATGAGGGCTTACTTCAAATATCTCAAAAGCTCTTGAGGGGAAGCAGTGAGAGGCTGTGTGGCATGATGGTGGGAAGCAGGAGATGCAGAGCCAGAGATCCCTGGGTCTGTTGGAGTCCCATTCTCATGTGCTCTGGCTGTGTAGCCTTGGCCAGATTATCTGTAAAACAAGAACAGAAATTATGCACATGGTTGTTGTGCAGATTAAATGAGATTTGCACATAAATTGCTTCACACAGTACCTTCCACATGTGGTGAGTGCTCAGATAATGAAAACTAGAAGGGATCTGAGCTTAACTTACATAAGACCTCTGGTACCATTAGAGTGGTTCAAAAATTGGACAGGCTGCCTCTGGAGTAGTGAGATCCCCACCACTGGAGATATTCAGTCAGATCCTGGTGGGTCTCTGTTTGACCCCTTGAAGGAGATTCAAAAGCTCTCTATGTCTTCTGCTTCGCCGAGATAATCTGGGTCTTCCCCTGGCCTGAGCTTCTCACTGTGCCCAGTGTGGTGTTACCAGGGTGAGGGTTTCCATGGGAACTATGAGGGGTTGAGAGTTCTGGGTCTGAACACTGCATCCCAGAAGAAAGAGACAAGCATTGTGGCCGTCTCCCCGCTAAGAGTATGCATTTAAAAAAAATTGTCTAATTTTCTTTGTCAGTCTAGCTAATGGTTTGTCAATTTTATTGATATTTTTAAAGAACCAACTTTTGGTTTTGGTAATACTTTCTATTATTTTTTTCTATTTCATTGATTTCATAAGTATTAGCATCAGAGATGGAGCATTAATAGTTCTTTTATGTAAATTTCGTGCATCTCATAACCATGTGGGGAAGGATTTAGGTAGAATACTCCAAGGAAATTAATTCTGTATACATGTCTTCTTCCCCCATGCATCACTGACAAATGGTACAGAGGGCTGGCCTGGGTCACTGCTCTCCTGTATCTCCTTTATTGACCTGAGCCTTCCACTGGCATTTGGGGCGAGGGTGGGGTGCAGGTGTTAGGAGCAAGGCCCTCGGTACAAATGACATCTTTTCTGCCTTTCCATCTTGCCTCCTACTTTTTCTTCCATCTCTGGAATATCAAAGGATTGGATTTATAGGAGGGGGTGGAGGCAAGAGGCAGAGTGGTGGGGTGGTTTCAGACTTACAGAACCCAGGTGAGGGGGAGAGTAGAGTAGCTGGGAATCAGGAGACTTGCATTTTTGCCTTAGCTGTGTGAACATGGACAAGTCCATTGATCTCTGGGCTTTAGGTTCATCTTCCGGAAAAGAACAAGAGGATTTGAATTACAGCTCAATGGTTTCTTGAGCAAACCTTTTGTGTGTGTGTGTCTCCCATGTTCTTAGGGATACAGTCAGAAATAAGGCCCAGTCCCTGCTCTTGAGGAGCTCACAGGATAGCTCAGAGGATTTTAATCTGGAATCCATGTGTCCTGTGATGTCAAGATATAGCCTTCAGGGGATCTGTGAAATTCTTTGCATTTGCACCTCAAATTTGTGTGTGTGCGTATTATTCTGAGTGAAAGAATCTTCGGCTTTCATCGATTTCTTATAGGGATCCATGACCCCTCAAAATACTAAGAACCCCCGGTCCTACTGCAGTTCTTCCCAGACCTTTGTGGTTTGTGTATTCTTTATCATTTTGGCCATACCTGCATGCCACCTGTGCATAATTTAATTTTTCTCTAAAATAAAATGGGATACAAAATCGTACACACTTTAAACAACAATATCCACAAGATTGTGGATTTGATGAACAGTATATATAAACAAAATCTTAAAAACAAATGCAAATCCATTGAAATGAGATTCGCTCCACAGTGCACCAGCCCAAATCCTCTTGACACTACCGTCACTGCACACCTCACCAGAGGCAGACTGCAGGCAGCGTTGGTCTGGGGGTTCCCTCAGAATCATTCCAGCTGTTGATTCCATGGCTCATTAGGAACCTTCTACCCACTCTCCATCTCCGCCCTCCTCAATGTCTTCAGTAGCAGTCCAGGGAAAGATATTAGCATCCCTCCTTTCCACGGTGTCTGACTTTGCGATCAGTCATTGTCTGAGGGAGCTGCCGACCCCCAGAGTTGTCCCCAGACCCAAGCAGGCGTCAGGAGACTCCAAGTTTCCACCTTGAGTGTCCCCTCCCGTCTGCCCGGGTCTGCGCTGCCGGCCTTGCCGCCGCCTGCCCGACTTCGGCATGAGTGACAGGGGCTGGCAGAGGCTGGCGGTGAGCGGAAGCGGTCCTGACACCCGAGCGGTGTGCGGCGCGCTAATTACACTGCTGTGGGGTCTGGGCCGCGTGGTCCTGCGCTCAGAGGAAGGATGTGATGCAGGCGCTGGGAGCGAGCGGCACAACAGAGGAAACGAGGGAACAGCAGCACCTAGGCACATCCATAATTTATAAAATGCCAGCAGCAACAAAGGCAGAGAGGGACCAGAACCAGGAGAACAGAATAGCATAAAGCTTTTTAATGGTCTTTTTCTATTAATGTCAGATGGGCGACGGTTTCTCAAGTGGGTGGAAGGGTTCCAAGAACCCCACAGTTCAGTCACAGAAGCTAAATGCTGCCATTTACCCCTCCTCCCCGGGCTTCATGCAAGAGCTTAGCTGTCCTGTAAGCCAAATGTAGTATCTGAGGTTCCAGTGTGCATCTGATCTTTCTGGAAAAAACTCTTATAAAGGAGTTTTCAGAGGAGAAGTGGAATGGCTTCCTTCTTTCACAGTAATAATATTATCAACAACTTAATATTCCTGACACAAAACGGCCTTATGGTGTAGTTTTTAAGAGCACAACTTCTGGATTCAGAATTCACCAGTGGCAAGATGAAAGAAACCTGCTTAATCTCTTTAGTACCTCAGTTTCCCCACTTGTAAAATGGAAATAAATTGACCCACCTCTTGAGAATATGGGGACAATATGCTGTATATAAACTCACCCAACAGAGTATACAGTTATTAAAAAGCACAAAGCTTTTAACTCATTCCAAATGTTTCCAAATTCAGTCTTATTCTCTTAGTTACATTCCCCCCAAAGTAACCACTATCCTAAAATTATATGTATTTAACCCACATGTATTTAAAAAATTGGTTTTGCTGCGTAAGTATCCTTTTAAAAACTACATTTTAAAAAGATTTCCTCATGCTGTTACCTGTAGTTCTGGTTCATCTGTGTACTCTATTGAACAGAATTCCCAACATTTATTTTCTGTTCTTCTGTCGCTGTTCAAAATCTGTAATAATTAAGCCATTCCAGTTCCTTTGCTTTATTCAGAGCCCCACTCGGAATTTCCCTCCACTTTTTCTTTTATGGATTTTCCACTTGGCTTTCAAATAAGGAGCCCATGCCATGCTCCCAGAGGTTCTTTCCCACGGGATCAACAAGTCGTCTGCATTAGAGATAGAAAAAAAGTTTCCTTGACGAATATTTTCTTCCTAAACCCTTTCAATAGGTACGTTTTTTTCAAAGGTCTCCCTGTGGATCCAGGAACTCCTTGGAATCAAGTATATCTTCATCATAAGCAGCCTAAATACCAAAACTGGAGGGGAAGAGGTGAGATTCTTATCTATCAAGGAAAGAAAACGAGACAGCTTTCAGTCATGTTGAACAATAGCTATTCACAAATGAATTGTACAAATGTTTTAAGATGTAAGGAAATTCAGAGTCTCCATGGAAGATATTAGGCACAAAGAAAGGAAAGCAGAATGGTAAAGAAGTAAAAAAAAAGGCACAACAGGAAACAACAACAAACACCCATCTAGGGTGGCAAAAAAAGAGAAGTTGATGCCAAAGCGGATTAGAAATATCCATCAACTTTGGATGACTGACTTTTTATTTAGCTGCTGATTGCTCATTCCAGTGTAAATTGTACTGTTTCTATATTTTCCCCAAATTTCCTAAACCAAATTGTTCCATTTAATACATGTTAGAGACTGCTTTGTTCCTGTAGTCAAAGAGTTTACAATCTAAACATTGATACAGCTTGATAATGTACACGTGTGCCTTAAAATTAGAAAATCTGACTTTTGAGAGCAATTTGGTAAAATCTATTGAAGTTGAAGATGTGCATATCCTACAGTCCAGACATTCTGTGTCTGGAGACAGAAGAAGACATGCACCAGGAGGTTCACTGTTTTGTATATATATATATGGAAATATATATTTTATATTATATAAAATATAAAATTGTATATATAGAATAAATAAATATATTTATTATAATTATATTATATATTAATATTATATGTATATGTATAAAAAATGGGGAACAACCTAGTGCCAGGAATAGGAATGTGAACAAATCTGCTACAGGGTTCTGTACAATGGATTAAATAAATACACTACAGTTATATGTAGTCACACAGAGAATTCTAAAATCTATAGTTTTATTTAAGGATCCTTCTGTTGCAAACACAACTATTTAATTTACCTAAGGATAAGTGATGGCTTCAAGGGCGCTGGAAGGAAATGGGACAGGAGAGAGATGCTAAGGATGTGACTGCTCTCATATTTGGATCTGGAATAATTATGTTAAAATATTAAGATTTATTTAATTTGTGCAATAGATCTTTGGTTTTATTATATTATTCTCTGTGTTTCTCTGTATGATTGAAGTATTTAATAATAGATTTAAACTGCTTCATGGAAAACATTTTAGGGGTCAACTATAGATACATTTTTTAGTTTTTGCTTTTCAGAAGGGATTACCACGTGTCCACACAAAACTTGTATACGAATGTTCATAGAAGCATTATTCATAATAGCAAAAAGTAGAATCAATCCAAATGCCCATCAACTGATGACTGAATAAATAAAATGTAGTGTAACCGCACAATGGAATATTTTTTCAGCTGTAAAAAGAGTTCTGATACATGCTACGACATAGATGAACCTGAAAACATTATGCTAAAGTGACAGAAACCTGACACAAAAGGCCATATAGTTTATGAATGTATTTATATGACATGCCCAGAATAGGAAAATCCACAGAGACAGAAAGTAGATTAGTGTTACCAGGACTGGGACTAAGGGAGGATGGGGAGTGACAGCTAATGGTATGGGGTTTCTTTTTTTTTGCATTAAAAAATATATATTTTTACTGACAAAACAACATGCAAACACAAACATTCTTAACATACGAACATTCTGTACATGGTGTACAATCAGGGGCTCACAATATCATCACATAGTTGCATATTCATCACCATGATCATTTCTCAGAACATTTACATCACTCTGGAAAAAGAAATAAAAAGAAAAAAGAAAAAACTCATACATACCATACCCCTTACCCCTCCCTCTCATTGACCACCAGTATTTCCATCTACCCAATACATTTTAGCCTTTGTTCCCCCTATTTTTTTCCCTATACGCCTTACCACTCCCTTTCATTGATCACTAGTATTTCGATCTACTCAATTTATTGTTTATTTTGTTTGTTTGTTTTTATTAATAAAACCAATCAACATACAACACGAACGAACATTCTTAATGTATGAACATTCCATAATTCGTGGGCAATCAGTGGCTCACAATATCATCACATAGTTGTATATTCATCACCATGATCATTTCTCAGAACATTTACATCACTCCGGAAAAAGAAATAAAAAGAAAAAAGAAAAAACTCATGCATACCATACCCCTTACCCCTCCCCCTCACTGACCACTAGTATTTCCCTCTACCTAAATTTATCTTAACATTTGTTCCCCCTATTATTTGTTTACCTTTAATCCATATTTAGGGTTTCTTTTTTGAGGTGATGAAAATGTTCCCAAATTAGATAGTGGGTGATGGTTGCATCCCCTTGCAAATATACTTAAAACCACTGAATCCACTCTTTTAAAAGGTGAAGTTTATGTTATGTGAATTATATCTCAATTTTTTAAATGCTTTCAAGGATTCTCTAACAGTCCTCTTAGTGCTTTGGAACTGTGTACCAAGAAAATGCACCTGTGTACAGAAAGATCAGGGTGTTAACAATAGGTAGCACTCAGTGGTGGGATTAGGGGTGATTTTAAGTTTCCTTCTTTATTCCTCTCCTATATTTTCCAAATTTTCTACGACAAACATTTTCTGACTTTGCAATAAAAAAGTGTTTTTTAAAAATAATTGTTTTCAAATTACTGATTGCTTGACATAGCTGGAAAGCGCAGAAATTTAAAGGCCAAAAATAATAACTGCTAAAATTTGCTGGATGATTATTTTTTGCTAACCCCCATGCTAAGCATTTATTTCATGTGTATTGCTCACTGACTTAAGGACCATCCCCTTTTAAAATGTGGAAAATGGCGCTCAGAATGATCGAGCAATGTGCTTATAGGCATTCAGCTAGTAAAAAGTAGAGCTGAATTTGAAATGGGATGGCTATCTTAAAAGTCAGAGCGCTTTATTCCCACATTATCCATGCTTCTAAAAACTGAAGTTTTGGCAGAACTCATTACCCAATGGGAAAGTGGGTATTAGTTAATCCAACAAAAAACTACAGAAAACCTTCTATGTATCTTTCTAGAAACACACTTGTTTTGCAAAATAGGAAACACCTGTTTAAGAAGTGTCATATTTGCTTATAGCCCTTTTGCTCAGAAACTTGTCTTCATGATTGAATTAAAACGAGAGATATTGACATATCTTTTTGCACACAATTAAGTTTGACTGGGATGCATAAAGGACAATTGTAGACCGGGTAACAATGTAGTGTGTAAGATTATTTAGTTACAAAGGCATTAGGATTCTCAGCCTGCCTCCTGTACCCAGCACAAAGAAAAGTGGGTATTTGATAGCTCTCCAGTTCCTCTGTCTGGGGATTCAGCCAAATGGAATCATAAAACTCAAAGCATACTTTGGGATCTGAATTTTCTAGTTTGGCTGTCTCCACCAATGAAATGGGCCAGGTAAGGGAGCTGGTGGAGCACAGATGCTCCATCCATCAATGTCCCAGGCTGAATTTGGGAATTTGAAACTCTAGCTCAGAAGAAGGGGTAAGATTGGCTGCAGAGATGGCAATAGGATGCTCTGTTGTAGTGCAGGAAGATTTGTCTATCATTACAAGCCCAGGAAGGAGGTGGAGAATTAAGAAACAGAAATTGAAGATAAAAGAAGAGCTGTTACTGGCAAGGAAAGGGAATCTTGGTTTGAATTATTATTATTCAAGGCTCAGCTGCATGAGGTCTTGCATGAATCGAAGTTCTCTGGCCCATTTGACTCTCTTAGGGCCTAAGGTGAATGCCCAGCTTCTAATCTTCCTCTGAACTTCAGTTATCCTTTGGGATTTATCAGTCAGGTGAACTTTTCATTTCATGAGTCAATGGCTGTAGAGAAATTTGAAGAATTTGGAAAGCATTCTGGGGGTAGCCATAAAAATGATTAAAAGGTGATAGATTTGTGAGGCTGTAATAGTCAGGGTTCTCCAGAGAAACAGACCTGACGGGAGATATACATACATATATACACACACACACACACACACACACACAAGATACATATATTTGTATAATTAAGAAATTTATTATAGGAATCGGCTCATGCAACCATGGGGTCCGAATTCTGTGGAGCAGGTTGCAAGTTGGAGATTTGATGAAGGTAATGTTGACTTCCCCAGGAGAAGGTCCAAGGTGGGAATGCCAATGAAGATGACAATGAATTCCCTTGGAGAAGCTGGGTGGCTGAAGGAGTGACAGAAATTCTTTCTGACTATGGAAATGCTCAGTTCTTCCCTTAAGGCTTCCAAGTCACTAGATGAGGAAACTCCTCTTACTACTAAAGCAATCTCCATTTTTTATTGTAGATGTAATCAGCCATAGATGCAATCAGCTGACTATTAATTTTTTAAATCCACAGTAACAATCAGGCCAGTGCTTTCTTGGCCAAACAACTGGACACCATAACCTCGCCAAGCTGATACATGAAATCGGCCATCACAAAGGCCTATTTAAAGAAATACAAATGTGTTCCCAGAAAAGAAATTTGACAGGAATTAGAACAGTCTTTTGCTGACTTTATGCTCTCAAACAAAATGGAAAGTTAAGGAAATTACCTTGGAAATTCATATGATAATGTTTTCCCTGGAATATTTTGACACTTGGGACCAATGTGTCATTTAAGAGATGATTTATGTGCAAATTGCCCCAGTTCTCCATATTTTACATGCAGTCATAACAAACTTCTTAAAAGAATTGTTTACACTTGTTCAAAAGTTTCCACCTCTACTCCTTAATTCACTGCAATCTTATTTCTGCTCTCGCAGCTGCCATATTTCAATCCAATTTACATCAATTTTGGATATGTTGGGTTTGAAGCACCCTTGAATGTGCCCCTTTCAGACCTCATTTTATTATTTATTTTTAGACCTCACTTCCTTTCTCTTGAAACATTGTGCTCCTTTAGTTTTCATGAATCCATATTCTCTCTCTCTTTTTTTTTAATGCCTACTTCTCTGGTGATTTTTCTCAGTTTCTTTTGCAGGTTCCTTTCTCTGCCTATCCCTTAAACATTGGTTGTCTACAGGATTTTGGTTTAAATCTCCTTTCTTCATACTCTACATAGACGATATATTGTTTTCTCTCTCCTGTGGCTTCGATTACCATCCATTTAAAGATTTTTTTCCAAATGTTCCTCTCTCTCTCTCAGACCTCCCTGAGCACTAGAACTTGTGTGTAACTACCTTCCAGACAGACCCTTTTGGATATGTCATGGATACTTCAAACTGATCTAATTCTACTGTGTGTAATATCCAAACAAATGCCATCACTAGTCAGACAATTTTCAAAGTCAGAGACTGAAGCATTGTCTTTAATTCTTCCCTTTCCCTGACTTCCCAAAGCCAATAAATAACTAAGACTTATCAAATAGCTATGTAAAACATCTCTCAAATCCTTCCGTTTCAATCCAGCACCATTGCCACGTCTCTAGTCCAGGCTACCATCATCTCTCACCGTCATGTTGCAACAGTCTCTAGCTAGTTTTTCTATGCCCCAGAGGTGTTTTTCTCTGGCTCTTTACCCACACAGAACAGCCAGAGTGGGCTTTTCTAAGTGCGAATTGATGCCACTCCTTTTTTTATAACCCTTCAGTGCTTTTACTGAAATCAGAATAAAGCTGATTTCTTGAGAGTATACAAAAGGAGGTCAAGAGTGAAAGAATGGAAACCTTTTTCTTTTTTTTGCAGCTATTGCAAGAGATGATGCAGCCTAGGTTAAAATGATAGCCATAGAGGTGGTGAGAAGTGGGCAGATATACTTTCAAGGAAGAACTAATGGATGCGTTGATGGATTGGAGTGAAGAATGAGTCCAAGGTTTTTGGCTTGAGTAACTGGAAGGATGAAGTTGCAATACACTGAGTTAAGGAAGGCTGGGTTGAGTAGATTTAATGAGGAAGATCAGGAATTCAGCTTTGGACTTACTAAGTTTTAAGTGTCAATCAGACATCTGAGTGGAGACACTGAGGCAGCAGTAGGATATGTAAGTCTTGGTTCAGGGGAGAGATGGAGGCTGGAAAAACAAATGTGTGAAACAACATTGAGATGGGACTTGATGGGATGACCAGTGGAGTATCTGTAGAGGGAGGAAAAGTCCAAGGAATGAACCCAGGACACTGTAGTTAAGAGTTTGGAGAGAAGAAGAGATACCTGCAAAGGAGACTCTGAAGAATTAACCAGTGAAATAGGAGAAAGACCAAGAAAATATGGCATTCTCAAAGAAGAGTGAAAAAAGTATATCAGAGAAAAGGGAGTAATAGACTGGTTAAATGCTCCTGACTGGTCTAGGTTATGGGGACTGATGATTTACCATTGGATTTAGCCATGTGGAGACCTTTGCTAACCATGATGAGAGCAGTTTGGGTAAAGTGTGATTGGATTGGGTTCAAGAGAGATTGAAATGAGGAATTGGAGACATGAAGTATAGACAACTCTTGAGAAAGTTTCCTGAAAAGGGAGCAAGTAAATAGGCAAAAAGCTGATAAGGGGAATGGGGTCAAGAGATGATTTTTGTGAGATGGGAAAAATAACATCATGATTACATGTAGCTGGGAATAGTCCAATAGGGAGCAAAAAATGATTATGTGGGGAGAAAGGAGAGATTTTCCAGAGTTATGTCTTGAAGAAGATGAAAAGAGAAAGGATCTTGTACAGAAGAAAAGAAATTGACTTTAGATAAGAGCATGAAAAGTTCGTCTAGAGTAACAAGAGGGAAGGCAGAGCATGGGGGTGCAAATCTTGGGAGGTGGATAAATGTGGTGGCGGTAGGAGTCTGAGATTGTTCTCTAGTGTTTGCTTTAATGTTCTCAGCAAAGTATAAAACAGGGTCATCAGTTGAAAATGAGGTTGGGGGAGGAGGTATTAGAGGCTGTGAAATAACTATATAGGATATGGTAAAATGACTGGACCAAGAACAGATAATAAGATTGCTTAACAGCATAAGGGCCACTTGAGTTTCAAAGGCAACTGTTTAAAGTGAGACCAGTTAATGTGGTTTTGAGATTTTACCCAGTAGATTCAGCTGCATGGATACAAGCTCAGAGTAGGTGGGTGTTAGATTGAGTCACGATTATGGTCTTGCCAATCCAGTATGATGAATTGAAAGAGGAGCAAGGTTGTTGAGGATAAATGCAAAGGAATAATTATAGTAATTCTTGGTATTTACGCTGTTCATCTTTTAATAATGTATGTTTTCATGACATAAAATTGGTTTAAAATAACCAGACCCCAAATTTGACAAGCTTTTCATGAATTCATGGGATTCATGATCCAATGCGGATCTGGAGATGCCTCAAGAAATCAGCCAATATAGTCTGATCATGTCACTTCTATGTTCAGAACCATTCCCTCAGGGTAAATATACAAGTCTTCATAGTGGTCCCCAAGGCCTCGCATGATTTTGCTTCCTGCTTCTCTTTGACCTGATCTTCTTCTATTCTTCCATGGGTCACTGTGGTCCACATTCTGTCCTCACTGTTCCTTGATCATGCTGGACCACTTTCCCCTTGGACCTTTGCTATCTATAGCTGGTCCTTCTGTTTGGAATGCTCTTCCCGCAGCTGTCTCTTCGCCTATCTCCCTTACATAGTGTGATGGTGTAGAGCTGCATGTACCTCAGAAAAACATGTTCTTAAACTTAATCCATTCCTTTGAGTATGAACCCATTATAAATAGGACCTTTTGATTAGGTTATTTCAGTTAAGGTGTGGCCCACCGCAATCAGAATGGATCTTTGTGCTGGTTTGAGTTTACATACCTTAGAAAAGCCGTATTCTTTTTCCTAATCCAATCTTGTGGAGGCAGACCTATTGCTTGGTGGGATCTTTTTGATTAAGTTGTTTCCATAGAGATGTGACTCCACCTATTCAAGGTGAGTCTCTTCCTGGAGTCCTGTAAGAAGGAACTGTTTTGGAAAAAGACAGAGCCAACAGGAGACCCAGATGTTTGGAGATGCAGGAAGAAAACGCCCCCGGGGAAGCCTTTTGAAATGAGAGGCCTGGAGAAAAAGCTAGCAGAAGTCACCATGTGTCTTCCTAACTGACAGAGGTGTTCTGGACCCATCTGCCTTTCTTTGAACCAAAATATCTTTCTCTGGGTGCCTTAGTTTGGACATTTTTATAGCCTGAGGACTGTATGCTTGCAACTTAATTCCCTTTTTGAAAAGCTGTTCCATTTCTGGTATGTTAATTCCAGTAGCTTTAGCAAACTCAATCCAGTTTAATCCTAGTACTAGAGTCTTCTTTATAAGTGAAATTCGTACAGAAAGAATGCCATGGGAAGTAAGAAGCTGAAATTCAACAGGATTCGGAAAGGAACAGAGAGGCCAGGAGAGGCGGCCATGTGCATTGCCATGTGGCAGAGGAGCCCAGGACCGGGGCTCACTGGCAGCCAGCTCCAGAATGCCAGTCTTTGGGGATAAAAGCATCAAGATGCCTTAA